>NC_091464.1:27570203-27870203 GCF_027789765.1 Dendropsophus ebraccatus
ATCATTGCTCTGTTTTGACTTTTTGCCTTTATGTCATTTTGAGCTATTTTGAATTTTCTCTGATGTTATGGTGTCAATTACTGTACCATTGAAGAGTATGTATGCCTTTTTTTTTAATAAATGCATACTTAACTCAAAACCTGTCTTTTTCATATATAAAAAATAAAAATAAAAATAAAAACATCTACCTAAATGAGAGATTTTGGATGTAGCTTGATAAACATAATAATAATAATAATGTAAGCTATTGTTGCTATATTTATTTATTTGTTCTCTACTCAAAAGAATTGTAGAAATGCAGAAGGGATGGAGAAATGTTTGGGTGGTATCATCTTTACCATCTATAATTGTACATATGCTATGTGTGCCATTATCTCCAGGAAGCATGCGCCCATCGGTGGAAATGGGTCTGAGGTTACTCGTAAGCTAATTGGCTCAGGGGAATGGGGAGATTTAGGCTAGTCCCTGATAAGCCAAGAGAGGGAAGGAAATCAAGACAAAATTTTGCCCCTCTAAGAATTTAAAGTGAGTGGTGATGCATACAATGTACGCATCACCACTTATTACTGTACAGGATCAGGGGTGTGGAGGTGAATCTTTGCTCCTGTGTGTACTACATAATGTACATATAAAACAAGGGACTCCCTGCTCCTGTATGCGCATGTCATTTCATCCTGCCGGAAGAAGCAGACCTGTGCCGCTCTGACAGAAAACGTAGGAGAAGTAGGAGGACTTGGCCAGTGCTGTCACAATACTGATCTGGACTGTTTGGGGTTCTATTCCGTGAACAGTGACCCTTTTAGGTGCCAGTGTATTTACCATTCATGTTCATAATGAAGGCGCTAAAAGCACTTAAAGGGGTTGTCTGTCCTGGACCCCTTTTTCCAGAATGCCTGGGGAGGGGTTGGATGAAAAAAATAAAACTCACTTATCGCCTTATCTGTAGTTCAGCTCAGTCATTCAAGGACTATAGCTCTTCCTGCTGTCCCAGGCTCAACAATCTCTAACTAATTTGTAAGAGTAGCTGTGGTCTACCCATAGATCCTACAGTGAGTGCGTTTTAAAATGTTTCAATGCCTCCTGCATTTTAAAACACACTCACTGTAGGATATAGGGGTAGACTGTAGCTACTCTTCCAAAGTGTTGAGAGTGTTGCTTATATACCTGTACACTCTTTGGGCACTCCCCAACATGTTATTGTCACCTAGACGTTATTGTTACAGAGACAAATAGTCTGAAAAAGGACAAGTAATGAACTGGTGACGAGATCATGAGTGCCCTTAGCTCACTGACAGGGGCTTGCTGGCAAATTTTAGTCTGGGGGGCAAGCACACAGCAGTGGCCCATAAGTAGCTGGTTAGCGGCCCATCCTTCAAGGACCACTCTGTCCCCTACCTATTATTACCCTCCCCACATCAGTGCAGGGAAGGTAGATGGCAACTCGGACCTGTAAGTCCTCCAGCAGCAATGTTCCGACAGTTCGGATAACATCTTCGTCCCTTCCAATCATTTGTAAACAGGGAATTCCTACTGCTCTCTGTGTCCGTGACCTGGCCAGTGTCAGATAGGATCATCCCGGCCAGTACTGCAGGATAATGTTTAGCGCCCCCGTGCGTTCCCGCATCAGAATTCCCCATTGCTCACAATGGAGCGAGCGACCGGAGCCGCACGCTCCATTGTGTGAACTGACAAGGTTTTCTGCGGTCGCTATTCAATAAATGACATGCCAGTTTCTTGTGGCGCCGCTAGGGATCCCGGCCGAAGTGTATACTATGTGTATGTATATATGTACTATGTGTATACACTCTGGTCAGGATTCTATGCCTTCACATACAATGTTTGTGCTGTATAGATCACGGCTGTTGTTGCAATTTGCAACAACGGCCGTGATTTCTACAACGTGTGAACATAGCCTAAGGGTATATTCACACTGAGTAAATAAGGTAAAATTCCACAGCGGAGCTTTCCACCACAGAATCTCGCCTGTCTATTGGAGAGGCCACGCCCCGCCGCTGCTCTCTGGTCAAAGAAGTGACATGTCACTTCCTCGAGCAGTGGCAGAGGAGGAGCGTGCGCTCTCCCATAGAGAAGCAGTGTCATACTGAGACAGGCGGTATTCCGCGGCAGAATCTCACCTGTCTCAGTGTGACAATTCTGCCTGATTTACTCAGTGTGAACCAGGGCTGTGGAGTTGGTAAGCCCTGGTGTGAACATACCCTCTTTCACCCACGACCCCCCTCCCTTATTTCCCTTACCTAGGCCATGGCAGACGGGGGTCCTCTCCTTCAGGCCCAGGCAGGAGGGGGGTGGTCTGTTCTCTCTCCCAGGGCAGTGGGCAATCCTTACAGATCCTTGCAGGGAGGAGCCTGCTCCTTCAATGAAGGAAGAGCAACACAAGTCAGCCTCCACACCCTCTCCCGTGGCGACCGTGGTTCCGCCCCCGCGATCATGGCCCCGCCCACTCAGGGGCGTTACTGACATTCAGCTGCCGCAGCCCATGATATGCTCGAGGCACCGGCCTGGGGGGCATATGCCACCCTGCCCCCTGGCCCAGCCCGCCCCTGCTCACTGATGTTCATGGCAATATCATGCCGGGAGTGGGGAAAGTGTTTGCAATCTTTGCGGCTCTGTAATGAATCAGCCCTGTTGCATCATGTATCAATATGATGCCGGGAATGGGGAAAGGGTTTAAAGGAGAAGTCCGGTGAAGTATTATATTGTCCCCCAAAAGTTAAACAAATAAACAACATACACTTATTATGGGAAATGCTTATAAGTGCTTTTTTCCCTGCACTTACTACTGCATCAAGGCTTCACTTCCTGGATAACATGGTGATGTCACTTCCTGGATAACATGGTGATGTCACTTCCTGGATAACATGGTGATGTCACGAACCAACTCCCAGAGCTGTGCGGGCTGTGGCTGCTGGAGAGGATGATGGCAGGGGGATGCTTAGTGTCCCCCCAGTGCCCTGTGTCCCTTAGTGTCCCCCGCCATCATCCTCTCCAGCAGCCACAGCCCGCACAGCTGTGGGAGTCAGGTCGTGACATCACCATGTTATCAGGAAGTGACATCACCATGTTATCCAGGAAGTGAAGCCTTGATGCAGTAGTAAGTGGAGGGAAAAAAAAGCAGTTTATGTGCATTTCCCGTAATAAGTGTATATTGGTGATTTGTATTGTAAGTTTGAGGGACAGTACAATACTTTAATAAAAAAAATTGCCGGACTTCTCCTTTAAATCTTCGTGGCACTGTACTGAAAGCTGTGCAGCTGTCTCATTACAGTGCTGCAAACATTTCAACACTTTTCCTGCTCCGGGCATGAAATTGATACATGATGTCGGGTGGGGATACATTCCATTATACACCTTACCTATCCGTAGGTTCTGTGTTTTATAAAACTTGGGAATAAGCCCTTACTGAAGCTGGAAGGACCTGAACTTGTCTACAGGTATAGATTTCTACACCTGTTCACAAGCATAAACTCTGATAAACTAGGCACGGGAGAAGACCATGCTTCCTCCCTCCCTGCAAATGGGGGTTATGGCTGGCGTATGCCAAGGAAAAGGTAAGAATCTGCTCCTTTTCTATGGCAAACGCCAGGGGCGCCTTTTTTATAAATGTGCCCTAAAGTGCATTGCAGTTTTCTGTATATAAGACTGCATAGCATTACACGGAGCATCTGTGCAGACCCTTGTACAGTTCAGTCATCGCGGTAAAACTAACAGTAGATTGAGACTGACAGCAAACCATGGAATATCCTGTTCAGATCTCTGGGAACACAATGAAAACACCTATGATAAAGAAACCTTTTGCTTATGGACCAGGGGCATAGCTAGGATTCATGGGGCCCCATGGAAAGAAAGTGTATGGAGCCCCATGAATCCCATATGCCCTCCCCCCATACTCGCATGACCTGCCGCTGGATGAGGTGAGTACGTGCATCAGGCGGGCTTCTGGCCACAAGAGAGACTGCTCCTTGCTGGTGGTGGTGTATGTGGGTGCTGTGAACTGTAGCTACCATGGAGGCAGGCCACGCGTTACCAGGGGGCCCATGCATGCCCTGTAGCAGTTGAGCGGTCTGCCTTCATGGTAGCTGTTAGGGACTCAGGGAGGACAAACAGCAAATGAAGAGTTTGGTGCACACTGTAGAGGTAGAGGTGTTCAGCTTAGCTGAGCATGATGAGCAGTGCTGTGGCAACCAAATCTTGGCTCATACCATCTTAGTTACAAGCCCCATTATTACAGGACACCTTCGGAGGTCTTGTGGTTTCTATACCTTGTTGGGTCACAATTATTTTTGCAGGGAGGACATACTCAGTATTAGGCAGGTGGTTTTAATGGGATATCTTCATAAGACAAACTGCTCAACTTTTTCTAATTTAGTGTAGCTATAAATGTAATTTATATAATAAAATTTTTGTGTAATATACTTTGTATTGTTGCTGTCAGTTTGTTATATGTTTGGTGGACCAGGAGCAGCTGGTACTGACATGTCTGTATTGAAGAGAATATAGAGTTCCTGGTGATTCCCATGAAAGTGTATCTATCATTCGCATATTGCCCTGGCTGATATCCCTCTGCATCGCTTCATGTGCCCTGAATACTAAGCAGTGTAGCGCCTAATTGTAGAAGAAAGCTCACCATGGATGATCAATGGGAAATCACTAATTTGTTTGTGATATATTTATTAAAATGTTGCTCACTGAAAAAGATTGCTGCTAATACTACGGATGGTTCTAGGACAGACACAAACTCTGTACCAGCTCCATCCAACCATAACTGTGCTATACTTTCATAAATCAAAATCCTGCCTTAAAGGGGAACTCCAGGTAGAGGTTAAAAAAAATGAAACTTCTGCAGGAGTATAACGCATTACTTACCTATCTATTCCAGTTTTTAAACTACCAAAAATCCATTTGTTTGGGGGGTTTTCTTCTGTATTGTGTTTCTGTACTTCCTGGTTGAGCAGTTCCCAGAAAGTAGTACTGGTTCCAGAATGCAATGCTTTCCCTCAGCTGTTCATCACAGTCCACAGTCCTTGCAGCACCTGCTTCTGGCGTGTCAGAGATGGTGAATCACTCAGGGGATTGGGGGATCCAGCCAAGCCTCCTGTGACATCACACTCTGCCCTCTGTCTGCATCATCATCCTGTGCTCAGCAAACACACACAATGTGAGACAGAGGCATGGAATATTTGTCTCCTGGGGGGGGGGGGGGGGGAGATAGCGGCAGGAGACAATGTGAATTTGCGCAGAGGCCATTTTTCTTCACTCCCTGGATTTCTATCAGCTACCAGTGTGGCAGAACCGTACAGGTATGGTAATACATTATATTGACACATCTATATAACTTTTAATGTAATTTCAATAGAAAACAAATTCTCCTCATGTGGAGTTCCCCTTTAAGAGGGCCCCAGACAGTCTTTCTATACAATTTGGCCTCCACAAAAGGAAACAGCAAAACTGCAAATGCTGCGTGTGGCGTTTTTTTTTTTTTTTCTTCTTCATGCATTTGCATTTTTGTTAGCATGTTTTCGGGCGGTTTTGTATTTTTTTGTATGTTCTTTGGGTCAATGTTCAGACACACATACTTCATTACTGAATTCCGTGTTTGGGTCCGAACACAACCCGAACACACCCGCGCCAGAAAGGAAGGGGTTAAGTGGGGGGCAGGAACTGACCGTTTGGCCCCCAGGGGATTAATTTAACCCCCTTGGGGGCAAACTTAACCCCCTGAGGGCCAGACTGTGCTCAGACATTTGAGGAGCCAGAGCCTGGCTAAATAAACCAAAAATAATTAAAATTTATTTTTAAAAAAAAAGCGTGTAGGGTTACCCACATTTCTATATTCAGCCAGGTAAAAAACAAAACAAAAACGCAACAGCCTAGTAATACCAGGGTGGGAAAGGCCATTTATTTTAGTCCTTCCTAGCCTAATAATACCAGCCTGCCACCATCCAGTCCAGGAGCGCCTTCTTTGATGCCCTGATACTAATGGTACCTGGCTCTTTCTGGTACCCATGTGGCTAAATAGGGAAGGGGGGTAATGTTAGCATTTTACAGGCTAACACTAATAGCTTAGTAATAGATACTGTCTATCAGGCGGCTTCCACTACTAAGCTTGTGAAGTAAAGGAAAAAGACAAAATACATTTGATTTTTTTTTTAATTCAAATTCAAATACACCCCGCACCCTCTTTGACCATTTTATAAAAAAAAAAAATCTGCTTGCCATCAATTGCACAGAATCTGATATAATACTCAGGATACCGATACCTGAAAAACAAAGAGTAGAGACACAAAAAAAATAGACAGGGGCAGAGCACCTATCATTTTGACAGGTGTCCTGCTCCTTACAGTCTGCATTATCTGTACAGATAGCTGCTTACTGACACTGTACAGATGGCTGCTTACTGGCACCCAATAAGGTTAAGTGAGGATGCATTGCATCCTACATCAGCTATCACTAAGACAGCTCTGCTACATCAGCTATCACTAAGACAGCTCTGCTACATCAGATAACACTAAGACAGCTCTGCTGCATCAGCCATCACTAAGACAGCTCTGCTGCATCAGATATCACTAAGACAGCTCTGCTACATCAGCTATCACTAAGACAGCTCTGCTACATCAGCTACCACTAAGACAGCTCTGCTACATCAGCTATCACTAAGACAGCTCTGCTACATCAGCTATCACTAAGACAGCTCTGCTACATCAGCTATCACTAAGACAGCTCTGCTACATCAGCTTTCACTAAGACAGCTCTGCTGCATCAGCTATCACTAAGACAGCTCTGCTGCATCAGCTATCACTAAGACAGCTCTGCTGCATCAGATAACACTAAGACAGCTCTGCTGCATCAGCCATCACTAAGACAGCTCTGCTACATCAGATAACACTAAGACAGCTCTGCTACATCAGATAACACTAAGACAGCTCTGCTACATCAGATAACACTAAGACAGCTCTGCTACATCAGATAACACTAAGACAGCTCTGCTGCATCAGCCATCACTAAGACAGCTCTGCTACATCAGCTATCACTAAGACAACTCTGCTACATCAGATAACACTAAGGCAGCTCTGCTACATCAGATAACACTAAGACAGCTCTGCTGCATCAGATAACACTAAGACAGCTCTGCTGCATCAGCTATCACTAAGACAGCTCTGCTGCATCAGCTATCACTAAGACAGCTCTGCTGCATCAGCTATCACTAAGACAGCTCTGCTGCATCAGCTATCACTAAGACAGCTCTGCTGCATCAGCTATCACTAAGACAGCTCTGCTGCATCAGATACCTTGACTGCCCACACAGCTGCTATCTGCACCAATCACCAAAATTGCTGAGGAAGAGGAGGTCACACAGGATGGCACACAGACTATAGCCAGAGCAAGGCCGACCCCCCCCCCCTTTGTCACCCCCCACATCACCACATCACTGATGTCTGCTCCTCACAGCCCCGTCCCCTCCCCCACCTGCCAGCCGGCTGGATCCTCACATGTGCTGAACATCCACCCGCCTCCTCTCCGGGACCTCCTGCTCTCAGTCTTCTCTCCCCAGCCCCCAGACCTCTGTGCAGCTCCGGCTCCGCTGCATAAACCATTTCCCTGATTACAGAGTCTGGCCGAGCCGGACTCTATTATCAGAGAGACACCGGCAGCGGGGGTCTGCTACACACAGTAGCCACCCCTGCTGCATACGGAGTGGTTAGATGCCGCTGTCAGTGTGACAGCCGCATCTACACAAGTGCCGGCTATTTGAAAATGGCGCCGCTGGGAGCTCAGGGAGAGCCGCGCAGCGGAGGTGACCGCAGGGGGCAGGGAGAGGCATACAGAGAACACGGCCGGCGCTCAGATAGCCGCCGGCCGTGTTCTCTGCACTGTACTTTATGCACTGCACTATTATGCAGCGTAACATGAAGTATCAATACCAGGAAATCCTGGTATTGAATTGTTTTTTTGCCCGAAATATCGATAGTAGTATCGATATTTCGGTGCATCGTGCATCCCTACTCTGTACCCACAATCAGACCCCCCCAGACCGCTTGTACCTTTGGTTAGCTGCTTTTAATTCAAGATCCATATTTAATAACGATCCACATGAGCTGGATCATTAAGGCACCTGTGCAGTGTTCTGACAGATGATGAATAGGAAAAATGGTGAAGAGGTCAGGGTGTCGGAATTCTATGACAGACACTCTAGGTCACGCCAATTTGACCCAGGGCTGTAAGTTTAAAAGTTGTTTTTTAGGACAATAACTGCATCACCTGCCAAACGGACCCCAGGACAGATCTTGGATTAAAAGCAGCTGTCTAAAGGTACAAGCGATTTGGGGGGGGGGCTCAGATTGTGGGCACAGAGTCGCTTTAAATGAGAATGCACGGCACTCCCACTTAACCCCCTGGGGGCCAGACTGATCTTGCAGAATGCTGGAGGTGTGGCTTTTTTCTGCATTTTGGGAAAACTGCCACAGAACCTGAAAATGCCGCACCAAAAAAAATCACCAAGTACGTAAGGCATTTCATAGAACTCCATTGAGTTTGAGATAATATCTAACCTTTGGCATTTTTGGAAAAAAAAAAAAAAAAAAAAGCCTGGCAGGGCATTCCTTTTTTTTCTTTTTTTTGGACGTTTTCAGAAAATTTTGAGTCATTGTGTAACACAATAGCCCATACAAATTTCACATATATATTTCCCATGGCTGACAAGACATTACATGTCCTCATCACGCCCTTGCCTTGTCCCATTTTTTAAAGTCTCTGAAGGACATGGAGTAAATCAGCTGAGGGAATTTGAGGACATAGCAATCTGTTTCTCCATAATGCTGACCAGAAAATAGGAGGAAGAAGCTGATGGGCAGCACAGAACCCTCAGTATTAATACTTATTTGCTATTCAGCTCAGCACCATACTGTAGTAGTTTGCTAAAGGGTACCTGTCGTGTTGAACAGTCTGACCCAACAGCATCATGCTATGTGTAAGCAACTGGCCCGGTGATAGGATACAGAGAGTGACTATTAATGGTACATAATAGTGGGTCACCGTTACTCATGGGGTAATACAGGGGTCAGTTTTGGGCCCTGGACTGATGATCTTAAAGAGCAGTGCTTCTCAAACTGTGAGGCGGGCCTTACCAGTGAGGTGCCCCCTAGTTGCTGGTAAGGCACAGCTGGGGAGACAGTTCTCACAAAAGTGACCATACACTGCACTGTCTTTTCCCTTTTTCCAACAATCTCTGCTTTGGGAACATTATTGACTCATTTTTTACTTATTTTATGTTCTACAAGGATTAGAAGACAAATGAAGGGTAGACTGAGTAATAGTTTTATATTTGCATGGACTTCTTTCATAGACGGTGAGGCCCCAGCATCCTCTTAGTGAGTCTGGTGAGGCCCAGGCATCATTTTGTCTGTTGGGTGAGGCTCCAGTAGAAAAAGTTTGTGAGGCGCTGTTATAGAGGGATTGCACAGTTAAATGTAAATTTTGGCTGATGATACTAAACTGTGTAAAGTGGTTTGGACTTTGGGACTTTGGAAGGCTAAGAAGAATTGTTATGGAGAAAGGTTCCCTTTAAGGACCTATAGTGTATAGAGAAAAAACTTGAAAAATATAATATTACAAGTTAAGGGCACTAGATTACATGTGATAGGACGCTGATCCAGGGATTTATTCTGATTGTCATTGAAGTTAGAGGGAATTTTTCTCCCTGTGATGGAGCAATTGTCATCTGCGTCATAAGGGTTTTTGCCTTTTTCTGGATCAACACAGTATGGTTTCTGTAGATGGAACTTGATAGACTCTTGTCTTTTTTCAACCTTATTCACTATGTAACAAATTGAGGAGTGAGATACTTTTGGTTAAATTTTATAATTATTGATAAACTTGGAAGTGAATGTGAGCAGTTCTTAGCCACTTCAGCCTCCTGGCTAAGCCTACCCCTAATTCCCTATCTGAGTGGGTGAAACTTGTAAAAGGAGAAGTCCGGTGAAAATTTTTATTAAAGTTTTGTATTGGCCCCCAAAGGTTATTCAAATTACTAACATACACTTATTACAGGAAATGCTTATAAAGTGCTTTTTTCCCTGCACTTACTACTGCATCAAGGCTTCACTTCCTGGATAACATGGTGATGTCACGACCCAACTCACAGAGCTGTGCGGGCTGTGGCTGCTGGAGAGGATGATGGCAGGGGGACACTGAGGGACACAGGGCACTGGAGGGACACTGAGCATCCCTCTGCCATCATCCTCTCCAGCAGCCACAGCCCGCACAGCTCTGGGAGTCGGGTCGTGATATCACCATTTTATCCAGGAAGTGACATCATCATGTTATCCAGGAAGTGACATCACCATTTTATCCAGGAAGTGACATCACCATGTTATCAAGGAAGTGACATCACCATGTTATCCAGGAAGTGACATCACCATGTTATCCAGGAAGTGAAGCCTTGATGCAGTAGTAAGTGCAGTGAAAAAAGCACTTCATAAGCATTTTCCGTAATAAGTGTATATTGGGGATTTGTTTGACTTTTGGGGGACAATACAATACTTTAATAAAAAAAATGTCAACATACTTTTCCTGTCGTTCACAACTAGCATGTTAAATCTTAATTTTCTTAAGTTTGTATGATTTATGGTTATCTGGTTGGGGCTTTCCTATAGTTTTTCCTCATTTATTTTAATTACAGCTTGTACACATGGTACCACAATACAGTTTCCCATGGATGTCATTTCTAGAAACATTTCCTATTACTGTCCCCTTGTGTCATTTTGCATAAAAGATTATACCTCTTTGCCCTGTGCTGGAATCCGTTCCTCTGATGATTTTGATAGAGAGTCTTTGGAAATAGTGGACCTCCTGAGCACAATGTGATGGCGGCTATACACAGCTCTGGTAGTCATGTCCCAGTGTCATGTTTCTCCTACTCTCCTTATACGTAATCCCTTTAATAATATAATGAAGCTGTGTTTGTGTGTGATATTACAGTGTCTGGATTAAGAATATGGAAACCATAAACCCCCTTGCACTATCTATAATTCTCTAATTCCTGCCTCTTTTTCTGGATATTTAAACTTCCACTTTCTTCAATTTATAAGACATTTTATGTTCATTTAACATGACTGAGGTTGAAAATCATTAGTGACTGCAGCCATAAGCCTCAGCCAGAATTCTATGACTCGTGCTCCCTTTACCGATACGTAACATATCTATTCTAAGACCGAGGTGGTGAGTCCGCTGAAAAGCTCTTTGTTAGGGTATTGATCCCCGGTATTGTTAAACCCTGTAGATGGCACTGTTGTCTTTTCTGTGTAGAACAACGTTTAATGACCGTCTCTGATCAGACAATCGTAGCGGCTGCTTCACCTCATTAAAGAATCAATAGGCTTTAGTGCCAATAAAAAAAAAGGCTTGATTTATTGTGAAATATGAAACAATTAATTGTTTGTTAATTATAATATCTAAGGTCGTGCACTGGAAACTCTTGGGTGGAAGTTATCAATATGTTACAGCTATAGAATTGGCTTTAGACCAAATTCACACCTATTTAGTTCTGTATGACTGTCCGGAATGGTAGTTTTTTTTTTTTTTCCGGACATAGGTGTAATGGAGGCTGCTGGCAGATAAGGGCAAAGCACAAGCTAGAGGTAAGGCAGTATACATACCTGGTTAGGAGAGGTGATGGTCACACCCAGTATTGGGGAGAGCTGTGGCAATAAAAAAGACATAGGTTTAGGTTATGTTCACAAAAGATAAATAAAAATGGTCGTAATTTTGATGGAGTGTGAATATAGCCTTAGGGTGCTGTCAACCTAGAAACTAACAGGACGTCTGTCTTCCAGCTGGTAGAGGCTCATTACCTGTATAGGACAGTCCAAGGTCCCACAATATTCAACATACAATGGAAATGACGTCAGCATCTCATCGGGCTTGGTTTTACGCATACAAGACAGTTATCAGACTGTTAGACCCTAGATGTTCTCAGCCAGCAATCACCAGCATCTCACCCTCCCGCAGCGCTCTCTCTCTCTTTCAGGACAGACTGTGATCTTCCCCAAACCTTGACATGCATTGCCTACCATATGGTTGTGCCACCTGCTCTCTCCTACCTCCATCACAAGTGCTTCACTCAGCAGACCCAAGTCCACCCAGTCCTCTTACAATGGTCATAATCTTAGGAGCTGGTCACTACTGATTTTACACATACAGTACATCCTTTCACATTTACCGACTGTTACTTACAAAATCTCTGCCCCCATGAATATCATAAAAGCATGCGTCTAACACCTTTACAACTACCACGTCAATGGATGCTGCAGTATTATCATATTTTATGTTGTTGAAAAGAATCTTTTACAAATTCTGTTCATACACTGCGACCAGAGCTGCTAGCTTTCCAGACTGTGCTCCTTTTAGACTAAAGCACATCCCAAGTGTGGAGTTTTTCTCTATTGAATTCAACAGGCAAAATCCTGGACAGAGACACACGTTAACACAGTGACTGTTGTAGTTGATCCTGGTTTCCCCATAGTTCTAGCAGTCGAATGTACTGTATGCCAAAGGAGTGTTCTGGCTATTGAAAGCTTATGAGCACATTAAAATACATTTTGTGATGTATGTGGTGCCCTAGAGGGCACGATCAACCGGTCTCTTACCTTCATCCTCAGTGCCATTTCTGTGCTGTTAGCTATGAAGTCCTCTGCCCGGTAAGCAGTTACAAGCAGTGGGGGCGGAGCTGCTACTCCCCAGCACTGATCCATCCGATCCCTGGCTGGCCTCCTCCATTTATAATCATGGGGGGGGGGATGAGGGGGGCTATGGCCCATGCCAGTCCACCCTTTCTGATAATTATCAGTGAAGGGGGCAGGTCGGATTGGTGCTCGGAGTGTGTGTGTGTGTGTGGGAGCTGTTTAAACATAAACTATAATAAAAATTGTCAATGGAAAGGTTCAGTGCCTCAACTACCAGAAAGGATAAAAAAAAAAGTCCCAAAGGGCAGAAGCACCAAGAAAGAAGTCCCCTCTTGGGTGTAGCATGTCCAGTGAGTAGATCCATCTAACCTCCTTCTCCTTCAAGGGTTTCTTCTTAATGGGCGGACATGGTCAATAATTCGATATTGGAGTTGTTGCATTGTGCATTATGAAAATATTTAGGTATAGGTAGGTCAAACATATTCTTCCCTATGGTGCTTTTATGTTTACTCATGCAGGTTTTGGATGCCATTGTAGTTTCACCTAAGTAAACCAAAATAAATAGAAGTAATTTACAAATCTGTATAACTTTCTGGCCTGGATTGGGGGGGGGGGGGGAGATTCTGTTTTGTACTGTGATTGATTTATTGTGAAAAGAAAGGACCTCCAGTAGCGCTCAGCGTTAAAAAGATAAAATGGCCGCAGGCTGGGAGGTAGCATGTTCTGTGTCCTGCTGTGATGCAACATTCGTGAATGCTACAATAAAGATACATCCTTTTAATGGTGAGTGCCGCTGGAAGTCCTTTCTTTTCACTAAATTTACTATTGTTATATCGGCTGAGTAACACTGTGGATGTTTGTGACCACATGGACTAAGTCACAGGAGGTCTCTTCAGTCTCTGCCGGGAGTTGTAATGCCATGCGTGGAACTACTAAAGACTTTATTATTGACATATTGTTGGGGCTACTGAAAAAAAAAAAAAACTATTGTACTTGTATAACCCTGGTGTCCAGCTCTTGCTACAGCTCCAGTTACAGTTCATTTCAGCCCCCATTGCTCCTCTCTTCTGCTCGCTTCTGAGGCAAGAGGTTGGAGCTGAACCTGCCTGCTAAGCCAATCACAGGACAAGATGGGACACCACTGCAGCCAAGTGATTGTCAGAATAGGCAGATCTGATGGTGCATTTACACAGGCAGATTTATCTGACAGATTTTGGAAGCCAAAACCAGGAATGGATTTGAAAAAAGGAGAAATCTGTCTTTCCTTTATGACTCATTCCCTGTTTATTGTCTGTTCCTGGCTTTGGCTTCAAAAATCTGTCAGATCTGCCTGTGTAAACGCACCATTACTCCCAGCTCTCGTCTCTGAAGCAGGAAGAACAGAAATGCAGCTGAAAACCAGAAGGAGCTGCAGCAGGGTTAGGTAAGTATGTATCATTTTTCTCTTTTCCCCCAGCGATATGCCAATAATTTTAGAACACTGGAATGCCCCTTTAAGACTATTTGTAAGCAGAACAAACCTTTGATTTTTCTACTAACAAACACTTTCCAGGTAGAAAAGTACAAGCAGTGGCAGAGTGCAACTCCATAGACATTGCTAGTAATGCAAAGATCCAAATCCAGCTTCCCGTGGGAGCAGTTTATTGCTCACATAATCTTAGTGTAGGTAATCATAACAGGTGGATTTGGCCATTGTATCAAATGTGTGTGGTCTCCAGTGGTCAGTAACCACAGCATAAAATTTGTGTATGCCTTACAAAGAGATGGATTTATTATAGTAATGTGCATTTCATACTGTGGAACACAATAGCAGTCTTCAATCCAGTCGGTTCATGTCCTTTGCAGCCTTTCTAGTAACCTCAGCTGTGAATGTTTCCTGCCATGGGGACTTCACGGACAAAATGCCTTTTTCTTTTTAAAACACGTCTACTGAGAGACTTTTGCAGCATGTGAGCAGAGAAAACAGACTGTGGGGGAAGGATATTATATATGCTCGGAGGGAGCATTAGAGTACATTGCTTTTCTCCAGATGATGGGGCTCTGCTGAAAGCTGTGTACAGAATGCTGAATTTTACTGATGAAAAGAACGGAAGATGCATGAACATCTCCGAGCAGTACATACAATACGTATCCTGCTCGGAATAGACAACACAAAATATCATCAGTCAAATATATTGATCTGAATTCTTTTCTTAAGGGATATGACTGATTTTCATAGAAACTTGGCGTTTACTGCACTGTGAGGCTATGTTCCTACAACGTTTTTTCCCGTTTTTGAAAAGAAAAAATTACGTCTGTCATTTCACTGTTTGGCCGCCCATCAGTGTAATGATGGCTCTTGGTACATTATTCTAGTTTAGGAGGACTGATTGGCCTTTAGGTGTGTCTGTAATTAAAAAGCCATTGAATTTAACAGTAAGGACTGTAAGAGGACGGTGAAAAAAGAAAAACTGTGTGGGAACAATGAAAAAATAACATCCGGTGTTTGCAAAAGATGTCCGATAACAATTGTCATGATAATTATTTTGACGTCTGCATAAACAACGTCCGTTATTTAATACACTGTGCGCATTGAGCGTTTGTCATTCCATTGACTTCAAGGCATTGAAGTCAGTTAAAGCGAATGTACCAGCAGGCCCGCCCGCCCGCCCGCCCCCAGTGTGATGAAACCCCTCCCCTCTGTAACGTAGCTCCATTGATTCTAATGGAGCTGCGTCACAGAGGGGAGGGCAGGGCGTCACACTGGGGGTGGGCGGGCCCCACTCCAGTGCTTCAGGCAAGGCCAGTGCCATGCACGGGAACCTGGCCAAGAAAAGGACTGCGGCATCTGCATTCCCGCAGCGATGCTTCTATTGATTTAAAAAATCTTAAAGTTGATTTAAAAATCTTAAAATGGCTGCAAAAAACAAAACTTCATTCCAGTGGTAAGAACTGCTCAAGTGAAATAAGACATTAGGATAGCTACTAGGAAACATGCAGGAAGTAGGTATTGCGGCTGGGGATTGTGACTGGCCATGACACTTCTAAGTAGTTGGCAAAAGTGGTATTGTTGGGCTCTAGTATTGGTGGAACACCCGCGAACATTTATTTGTGCTGTGGATGGACGATAACTGTTCAAGTAGTGAGGGGCGAACTCACCATACAGGTTATCCCGGTGGAGCATACTTTGAAGTATAGCGTTTACCTAAAAACCAAGCGTTTATCATTGTAAACCAACTACTAGGGCTGTAATAAAAAAACAAAAAACAAAATGACATTGCGCCCATCACTCTTTGTGAATTAGGCAGGGGAAAAGGGGACGAGGCCTAATTTAAGACGATATGGCGAAGTAGAGTACTCTGGTCTTGATAAATCCCCCCCTTTGATCTTTGGGGGAACAAGCAATAATGTGGTATAAGGCAGCAACTTGGTCCTTGGAGGACCAGAGTTAAGGTGCATTTACAGAGAAAGATTTATCTGACAGATTTTGAAAGCCAAAGCCAGGAACAGACTATAAACAGGTAACAGGTCATAAAGGAAAGACTGAGATTTCTCCTCTTTTCAAATCCATTCCTGGCTTTGGCTTCCAAAATCTGTCAGATAAATCTCTCTGTGTAAATGCACCATTACTGTTAACTAGTGTAGAGTCACATGACAGGGCAGTTAACAGTATGTGCGGGTCCACCCTTCTAGTGTTATCACTATAGTAGTGTGACACACGTGGACAAGCAGAGCCCTGCCCTATGAAGGACATTTAGATCATGCTGCTGCCTTGCCTTGTCCTATAAAACACAGCAATCACTAAGCTCAGGGAGATCAGTGAAAAAAATCCAATAGAGAGTCTCCACTCAAGAGTCTCCATTGATACTTGCCCTGTATCAATTTAAATATGCAAAAAATGGAGCCTCAGTTGTGAGTCTCAAAACACGGGAATAGCCAGATATCCTAGTATCCAGTAGCCAGATATCCTAGTAAGGAGAACACAAACCCCCCCTGATATGTAGCCACTTAAGTCCCACTTAGCTGCCAGTATTGGGATACAATACTTGCCTTGTCCTAGGTTCTACACAAATCTTTATGATATATTGAACTTTTAGCTCAAGCTTCCTCCTTTCCACAAGAAAATAACTCACCCCCAATTGGTGAGCCCTCGCATGATGATGTAGCGGTGGGACGGCCGGTCACTTTCTAGGTGGAAGTTTGACGCCACTACTTGTGGTGGATGGCCGAGATACAGATGGACCTTAAGGGTTTTGTCACATGATGCCAGTGCCTGGTGGGCACACAGGTGAGATGGCATGCCTGCTGTTATAGTATAAGGCCGGTTGTACCCTTCTCCCCTGTGGTCGGTATCCTGTCGAGTTGCTGCATGGTCCCTTGGGATAGTGTAGTCACAGGTGGTCAGAGTGGTGTAGTAGCCCTCCCGAATAGTAGTAGGACCCGCCACCTACAGAAAGGGGAGATGTCCCAAGGTTACGGTGTAGTGCTGTGCAGGTGGTAGCCCGTAACCACAGACCCAGTAATAATGTTGACTTGCTTTGCTCTTTGTAAATGTGCAGCAGGTTATACAACGGATCTTCAGGTACATGTGATACAATTCCAATAAATACATATACAGAGAACCAACAGATCTGTGGGATAAGTGCTGAGCAAGATGTAGTAGAGTTGATAAAGTGGTACTGAGGTAGTAGAGAGGAGGGTGCTGTGAGTGCTCTGCCAGGAGGTTGGCGTGTGTAGAAGGATACTTGTAGAATAAGAGTAAGAAGAAGAAACAACTTTTGCCTGCGGTTTGACCTTGTCCATAGTCTTCACACCTCCTTCTGCCCACTAGCTTTGGCTGAACCATACTGATGGGTGACACAGGCCCCAGACCCTGTTACCTGGGATGAGCGGAATGGTTAGAGTTCCTAAGTACACCCGCACTGTGAAATGGAGTTCATCGACTATCTTAGTAACTTTGCTGCACCCGGATCAGTTCCTAGCTCTTTGGCTTTTCTGCAGAGACTGTCCTGCACTGAACTGACTCCTATTCTTCGGTGTGGGTTGAGGTTATCTGTATCTAGTCCTCTCCTGTGTGGTGCCTCTAGAAAGAAGTTTGTAAGAAGGCTCTGCTTTGCATCCTACCCATGGGGTACTGATTAAAAACTAACTTGTAGAGGGGACCTGGCAGAGGGCCAGGGCCCAGGTAGAACCACTAAGAAGAGCTATCTGAGCTGCGTCCTTTCTCCTCCAAAGCTCAGCAAAGTCTCCCCCTCATCCAAGGGACTAACTTCCTAACCAGCGCGTGTGCTGTGTTGTGGTTGGGTGGAAAGAGTGCAATAGGGAAACAGGATAGAAAATAGAGAATAGGTCAGAAGAAAGAAGAAATCCCACTGGACAACAGAATCTGGTGCATAGACAGTACCCTTTAGTATACTTCCACTGTGCAGCTTCTAGACTTTAATTACACACTATAGCGACATCTAGTGGTCATCTGTAGTAACACAACAGTTGTAGTAAAAATCACAGATAAGTACAGACTTTTGCGAGAGGTGTAAAGAGTAGCAACACCCACAGTGGGACACCACATAATTTACATCAAATAAGTGATTTTTGTCATCAAGCTAGAGGTATGTAAATATTCAATCTTTACTTGTGAAGGGGAGGTTAGGGGTCTGCAGAAGATGAACAGTCCAGGACATGTCCAACCGCAGGAGGATTCTTGTTTCTTTTTATACTAACATTTCTTCATAAAGTGTGATCTTCATTCACTCCAAGCTTCTCCATTTACTTACTGCTCCTCCATAATCAGGTTTCGTGCAGTTCCATGCACTGCTGCACTGGTTTTTGATGCTATTAGCCTGAAACCACAGAGAGCCTGACCCCAAAGCAAAGAGGGTAAGTATATAGAGACATTACAGTAGTAATGGCTGTGTAGCTTCACCTTATGGTAAGTACACAAGCCCCAATAGTTACAGTAACTGTGTTGATCGATGTAGTGAGGGGACCATGGACCCCTGGCTTCATGATCTAGTCACAACTCCAATTGTTGCGTCTCCTATAGCTACAGCACTGACCTCTCGTCTCGCCTGGTAAATTATGTAGGAACTGATTGCACGGCCTCCTTCTCCCTTGCTGGTAATGATGTAGACACAAAAATAGCGCAAAACAATGTGGTAGAGAAACCAGTGAAATAAAGAGTGTGGCAGGGTTCAAGAATTGTTGTGAGGGGCTAAAGATTTTGTTCAAACGGGCTATCTGGTGGGAAAATATTAAGAAAAAGAGTAGGATCCATTTACACTGAATATTCAGCCTAAACTGCAGTCAGATTGTTATAGAGAGGGATCATCCTGATTGTTCGTCTAAAACTCTGCCCACTTTGGGCTAAGCAGTCATGTGGGATGGTACTACTCAGTGACTGACAGCTATCTGTTCATAAAAGCCCTCCATCACTGAGAAAGAATGACCACTTAACTTGAGGTTAAGTAATGCTCAATTTTTTTCAACTCAGTCACTGGCTTAGGCAGGTCTCCACTGGGGCAAATGACGGAAAAAAAAATCTTTTAAATCAACTAGTTTCCGAAAGTTATATTGATTTTGTAATTTACTTCTATTTAAAAATCTCAAGTCTTCCAGTACTTATCAGCTGCTGTATGCCCTACAGGAAGTAGTGTCTTCTTTCCAGCCTGACACAGTGCTCTCTGCTGCCACCTCTGTCTGTGTCAGGAACTGTCCAGAGCAGTAACAAATCCCCATAGAAAACCCTCTCCTGCTCTGGATAGTTCCCGTCACAGACAGAGGTGGCAGCAGAGAGCACTGTGGCAAACTGGAAAGAATAAAGAATACACTCCTTCCTGAGGGACATACAGCAGCTGATAAGTAGTGAAAGATTGAGATTTTTAAATAGAAGTAAATTACAAGTCTATGTAACATTCTGACACCCGTTTATTTAAAGAAATAGATATTTGCCAGAGTACTCCTTTAAGATGGGGACTTTGTAAAGATCAGCAGGAAACTTACCTCCATTTCTACTACAGCAGTGGGGGATTAATAAGGTGACTACTGCTTTTTTTAAAGCTGCTCTGTACCCACAATCTGTCCCCCCCCCCCCCCAAACCACTTGTACCGTCAGATAGCTGCTTTTAATCCAACATCTGTCCTGGGGTCCGTTCGGCAGGTGATGCAGTTATTGTCATAAAAACAACTTTTAATCCTGCAGCGCTGTGTCTAACGGCCGGGGCTTACATTTGTATATGCATTAGGCTTGCACCACCCCTCCGTCCTTCCTCCCCACCCTTCTCATCATTAGGAATCATCCAGGGACATTTACTGCTGTTTGAGCTTTGCACGGGTGTATTAACGATCCAGCCCATGTTCATTATGCACACAGGTGGGGAATAGGAAGCAATCTGCCTGGAGCATTCCTAATGATGAGGAGGGTGGGGAGGAAGGACAGAGAGGGTGTGCCAGCCTAATGCATATACTAATGTAAGCCCTGGCTGTTAGACACAGCGCTGTAGGATTAAAAGTTGTTTTGAGGGCAATAACTGCATCCCCTGCCGAACGGACCCTAGGACAGATCTTGGATTAAAAGCAGCTATCCGAAGGTACAAGTGGTTTGGGGGGGTCTGATTGTGGGTACAGAGTCTCTTTAATTGTTTCTTAACCCAACATGCCCTGTGTTTTCAAAATTTTACTCATCTTCACTGTAGCCTCCACAAGTACATTGGAACTAAAGGGTCTTAATTAACTTTTTAGGATTAGGCTGGGTTCACACTGCGTTTATGCAGTCCATTTAACATATCCGTTTTTAAATGGCTACTTTAGCAAAGAGAAAATAGTGGTCAACCAAAAAAACACGCCTCGGTTTTGATCCTTTTTTATATATATATATATATATATATATATATATATATATATATATATATATATAATAGAAGTTAATGGAAAAACTGATCCAAACGGATTGCACACACTTGCTCATGTTTTTGCATTCGTTTCCCCCACCATAAAACGTATACTATAATCGGACTGCAAAAGTGCAGTGTAAAAACACATATTCCACTGTTGCTGGCAACCTCATGCACTGATTGGCTGTCGCTTTCTGGTGGCATGTGGCTGAGACCCCATATTTCCACCCTTAGGGTATGTTCACACTGAGTAAATGTGGCGGAAGTCTCTGCCGCAGAATGTTGCCTGCCCCAGTGTGCCATAGCCTGTCTATGAATAGGTTCACAAGCTCCAGCCGCTCTCCGTGCAAAGAATTGACATGTCAATTCTTTGCGCGGAGAGCAGCGGGGGTGTGGGAGCCCTCCCTTAGACACATTATGGCACACGAAGGCAGGCGAGATTCTGCGGAGGAATTCCACCTATATTTATCAGTGTGAACATACCGTAAGGATTGTTGACAAGAAATTGTAGATCCCTTCTTACTTTTAGCGGTGCGCAAGCGATTGTTGTTTCCTGCTCCTATAGAATGTCTGACAAAGCAGTGATTATCCGGCAGCCGTGACAGCTAAGCAGCTCGATCACTAGTCACCTCATGTACATATTTCCTACAGGTAACTTGTCGATGAAGGAACGTAAGCAGAAAAATATAACGTGTCTTAAGATTATTCCCTTGAAATCATCAGTGGAATAATGTAAAAGTGTATCGCTTGAATGTATGCATGGCAGCTTTTTATCCCCCGAGGATCGAGCAAACTCCGGAGACGGAGATGAAGATTCCGCTGCCTAGCAGATTGTGCGCTCTAATCTGTATGTAGAAGCATCCCTAATAGCTGTCATTGGATTTCCTAAGAGGTGCCTGTCATCGGGAGGAGGGGGAGATAAATTAAGTGTTTGCGCTTCATCGCTGCCTATAGGTCGTTGATGGCTGCTGAGTAATGATTTTTCTCTTTCTAATTGGTGGAGAGCAGCATCCCTTAATGGATGAGGGCCTTGTTCTCCCTCCCTCCTCTCTTTGTCTGTGCTTCCGCTGTCTCTTTAATCAATAACCTAGCTGTGCCCAGTGCTCAGGAGTTTGTGAAAGCTCCTTTGTAATAATGGATTGCCGTGGATTACATAAACCACTACCTCCTGCTGAGTCAGCCCTCTGTCAGGGGCCATTCTTTCCAGCAGCGTTATAGCTTTCTAGAGCGGCTGTTAGAGAGCTGCCTGTGGTGACTGTTGCCTAGCTGCTGTTCTGCTGCCCCCAACCTGTGGTTAACATCATTCTACATACCTCTCCTTTGCTGGGAGGTTTCCTGTGCACAATTCTTCAAATGCATTTTGTCTGTCATGCATGAAAAATTGAGCCTGTGTGTTTTTTTTTTATTATTATTATTTAAAGGCTTAGGTGTTTAGATAGATAGAGTAAGACTGCAACAGGAAAGATACGCAAGAGGGTGTATGTCTCACCCTGGAAAGATGGAGGAGTTAAAGAAAGTCCAGTCCTGGGGTTGGTCACTAAACAGA
Organism: Dendropsophus ebraccatus; assembly: GCF_027789765.1. Lineage (NCBI taxonomy): Eukaryota > Metazoa > Chordata > Amphibia > Anura > Hylidae > Dendropsophus > Dendropsophus ebraccatus. Next base: position 27,592,316 of record NC_091464.1, read on the forward strand.
GTTTGCTGAGTTATTGGTAAGTTGTTTTTTCTGGCCTGGGTTTAGGGTATGTGCACACTAGAGAATATGCACTGAGACTTTAAATAGATTCCGACGTGCGGCAACTGCTTGAAGTTCCGTCCGTCCCATAGACTCAATGATATTTGCTGGCGAATTCCGACTCCTGGACAGCGGAATTTGCCGGCGAATATCATTGAGTATATGGGATGGGCAGAACTTCAAGTGGAGGCTACGTGGCGGAATCCGCTTGAAATCTCAGCGCATCTAGTGTGCGCATACCCTTTTTGTGAAATAGTGGCATTATTGGTAGCGCCCCCCCTTTTGTGTTAAACTCAGTTGAATCTGCGGCACTCTTTATTGGATGATATAGACTCTGCAGGGTCCTATGGTATGGATAGTTCATGCAAAACTTCACTTGCATGTGGTGAACTATGGCTGCAACAATTTTACTGTACAGTTTTACCAGCAGAATCGTGCATCCATTACTTATCCATTATAGACTATAAAGGAAAGGATGCGGTAAAAAATGCTCCAATGTTACTATGGTCCAGCCACCTACACTATATAAATAGGACAGTTTGGGTAAAGGTGAGTGAACCAGTCGCCAACCAATCCCTGCATGCTACATGTCCAAGTCTTTGTTGGGGGGGTCAATGTTGCTTTAAGAGACTATCCTGGCGAATTATAACTTCCCATTGGCACTTACAGTTCTATTGATTTGCTGGTTTTGATTGCCTGGTTTAGAACAAGCAGTACACTGGCCATTTTTTTGTTGAATTGACAGTCTTTTGTTGACTAACAATTGGTAATTTTTACCCTTGTCATTCCTAAACCCTTTGTTAGAATTTTCAGCAGAGGAGTGGCGTCTTCCTGGCCACCAGGGTTGCAGAGGAGCCAGAGAAGTCAACCTTCTTGCAAAGTAACTGACACCGTATACTGTGTATACCGTACACGGTCCTCCCGACAACGTGAATAACAGCATAAAATGCCACTATCGTTATAGCTTTCAAAATGTAAACCAACAGAATATGTGATATAAAGCATGTGTCAGGAGCCGAGCCGCTTAGCTGGTTGCTAGGGGCACGCCGACAGAGTCCTTAGCAGCCTGCTGGGGGCGCATTGGTGCTTCCTTGTGATGCAGCCACTGCCGGAGCTTCACCGCCCCTGGCCAATCGGCAAAGGTGTCATGGATCCTATTGATTATACTGACGGCTGACACCACCAGTCAACTGTCAGTGTGTGGCCAGACCTGGAGCCTAAGCCCCAATCATGCCTGGCTCCATACGTATCTTGCCTTGTGTCCCATTATTTGCCTGCGATAGGGCCTAGTTTACTAGTGTGTGTTGACTTAGGATTCCCTACATTTTGGTATATCTGGTATTTCTGACTTTTGACTTATTTGGACTTTGACTACTCTTTCGGATCTTGCTATTATACTGCGCTGAGCTCCTGTTATTGACTTGGATTTATTGTGTTTTGTGCATCTTGTCTCTGTTACGTGTTCACACTATATAGAATAGGGACCGCTGACAAGTTGCCTGCTGCCATTTAGGGCTGTTGGGGCAAGTAGGCAGGGACAGTAGGGCAGGTGCCAGGGTTAGGGCTGCACCTCTCCTTTGTCTTACTGGCCCCATATATCCTGACAGCATGTTTACAATTTATATAATATATGTTTTTTTTTTATCATGCTTTAAAACAAAGCTATACTTGTATCCAGGTCCATTCTCCTGAAGGCAGCTTTTTAGTCTTGTGCTGGTTGGAAAAAAAAAAAAACACAAACAAAGGAGACCAAACAGGAAGTCCTGGCCAGTACAGAGTGTCATAGCTCAATGTGTCCGTCAATTAAATGATTGCCTTCTCTCTTAGAGCACGGAAGACCGGAACTTCATACATTTACTCTCTTAAAAAGGAATATTGATAAAATGTATAAGGACAGGCTACAAAATTGGTGGAGGGTGTCAGGCATAAAACATCAGGACAGGACTGTGGAGGTAATCTCTCCATAGCTGTAACCCCTCTCTCCCCGGACAGAGATTACTGCTATACTGTGTCCACATCTGCCCTGCTCATTCCTTCATGCTCCCTGCATTCCCTGTCAGCTCTTGTGTTTCCCATCCTCTCCATTACTGTACAGCAGGGGCGTAGCTAGGGGTTCAGCCTAGGGGGGGCGAGTAAGGCTGAGTGGGCCCCCAACCAACGTTACCCATAGGGAACCCCAGCAGGTGACAAGGATTTTTTTGAATAATAAAGGGAATATTCTTCTACATTTCTTATAGTGAATAAGGATACAGAGCCGTGTAAGAGGCTTCTACATCTGGAATATAGAACCATAAAAAAAGTAAAAGTGCTTAACATTAGAAAAATATAGCTGCCTTCTTCCACAGACAGCACCACTCTTGTCCTAAGTTTGATTCTCCTGGTGGCTGCAACCTGTGGGTGACAACCATCAGCCCTGAAGTTCCAGCAATACATCTGTCTACAGCGGCAGGTATCGGAGGATTGTACTACTGTACTACAACTCCCAGCATACCCTGAGGGCTGCAGACTGTCAACCTGGAGCCCCCCTTCCTCGACCAAGTGCATGCTACTGGTATATATATATGGTATTACCAATAATACCAGTATACAAGGGGGAAATATCGCCACAACCACTACCATCACCACCATATTGTTACTGACTAAATCCTCTATACTAAATCCAATAAAACACAGTACCAGATTACAAGTAACAAATAACACCACTACTTACTGACTAATACCAGCACATACCGACTAATACCAGCACATACCGACTAATACCAGCACATACCGACTAATACCAGCACATACCGACTAATACCACCACATACCGACTAATACCAGCACATACCGACTAATACCAGCACATACTGACTAACACCACTGCTGCAACTGAATAATCCACTGTACACAGAGCAATATCACCTCTTCAAGTCATTTAGCAGTAGCCCCAGCTCTACACAGGTTCTATACACCATATACATTACAGTGCAGATATATTTAGTGACTCACAGGGGACGTCTTCTCTGATCAGAGTTCTTCCCTTTTCATCTTCTTCTCCATCTGCCCTGGGCCGTTATGAGAACTTCTCCGAGCCACGAATCCACAGAATCTGCCAGACAGACATATTAGGCTCCACACTCTGGCACCATCCTCATCTCTCTACACACTGCACATCTGTATTGGCTCCTTTACACCCTTGTTTAGTGGGTAGGCTGACTCTTATAGATGGCTCCCCCCTGTATTGCCCCCTTATAGATGCCCCCCCTGTATTACCCCCTTATAGATGGCTACCCCTGTATCCCCCCCCTTATAGATGGCTCCCCTCCCCTGTATCCCCCCCTTATAGATGGCTTCCCTCCCCTGTATCCCCCCTTATAGATGGCTCCTCCTGTATTCCCCCCTTATAGATGGCTCCTCCTGTATTCCTTCCTTATAGATGGCTCCCCCCCCCTGTATCCCCCCCTTATAGATGGCTTCCCTCCCCTGTATTCCCCCCTTATAGATGGCTTCCCTCCCCTGTATTCCCCCTTTATAGATGGCTTCCCTCCCCTGTATTCCCCCTTATAGATGGCTCCCCCCCTGTATCCCCCCCCCTTATAGATGGCTCCTCCCCTGTATCCCCCCCCTTATAGATGGCTCCCCTCCCCTGTATCCCTCCCTTATAGATGGCTCCCCCCCTGTATCCCCCCTTATAGATGGCTTCCCTCCCCTGTATTCCCCCTTATAGATGGCTCCCCCCCCCTTATAGATGGCTTCCCTCCCCTGTATTCCCCCCTTATAGATGGCTTCCCTCCCCTGTATTCCCCCTTATAGATGGCTCCCCCCCCTGTATCCCCCCCTTATAGATGGCTCCTCCCCTGTATCCCCCCCTTATAGATGGCTCCCCTCCCCTGTATCCCTCCCTTATAGATGGCTCCCCCCCTGTATCCCCCCTTATAGATGGCTCCCCTCCCCTGTATCCCTCCCTTATAGATGGCTCCCCCCCTGTATCCCCCCTTATAGATGGCTTCCCTCCCCTGTATTCCCCCCTTGTAGATGGCTCCCCCCCTGTATCCCCCCTTATAGTTTGCCCCCTGCACAGCAGATTAAAAAAAACAAACACACAACTTACCTAACAAGCGCTCCCCCGTCGCTGCTGTCCTCTCTTCTGCCCCCAGCTGATGCGTCCCTCCCTGGGGGATTCCCGGGCAGCGCACACATCCGGAAGCTGAGTGTGCGCCCAGGCCGGGACTTCCGGTACAGGAAGTCCCAGCGACGCGCACTAAGGTTCCTGATACGTGCGCTCCCTGGGAATCCCCCAGGGAGCGACGCATCAGACAGGGGCAAGATTGCCTCTTGCGGCCGCAAGCAAGACCGTGCTTGCGGTCGCAAAAGAGGCATAAAGGAGGGGGTGGGCTCGGCGGTTCGGGGGGCGTGTGCGGATGCGGAGCGCAGCCTCTTGTGGCTGGAGGCATAACGCTGCCTCCGGCCATAAGAATGATTGACACAGCCAGGAGCCAATCGCTCCTGATGCTGTGTCAATCACATCCTGGCCCAGTCGGAACTGTATGCGCTCATTAGGAGTGCGAGCGCATACAGTTCCGGCCACTACTGACGTGTTAATGCTGTCTGCAAAAGCAATAGCTTTTGCAGACAGCATTAACTGTCTAAGACCTCAGTGGGCCCCTGTCTGAGTGGGCCCGGGGGCGACCGCCCCCCTTGCCCCCCACCAAATTTCGCTACTGCTGTACAGTAATTTATAATATCACATATTCTGCTCTTTCTAAATGTTTGTTTCATCTGTTTTACATGTTGTTCAGAATAAAAAAATCATTATTTTTGGGGTGTGGAACCAATTGTCTGCATTTCTATGATTTCTTATGGGAAAATTTACTTTGGTTTAGGAGTGGATTTGGATTACATTACGGTCCCAGAACAAATTATGCTCGTAATCCAAGGCACCACTGTACTTCCCATATTAAAGAAAATGCCCTGACATTACAGATAACCAACTGGCATCCATGCTCCTTCCAAAAATTGGAACATGCCAGCAGGTTGACTTTAAGCAAAGGCTTATTCCTCTGTTGGGTTCCATGTGGTTGATATTGCCCTTTTGGTTCCAATCAATGGGGGAAAACATTTCAAGACAATCAGCAAATATGGAATTACAGCAGTGGGAAAAGAGATTCGGTCCACTATGTATTGCCAGATTGCTGCATAAAACATTACGTATTCCCTTATGTTTTATTCATATGGCTGTATTAGATCTATACATTTAGTGTGAAATTGAAATTGGAAGCGTTAGAAGATTGCAGGAAATCTTGTGGGTGGTGGGAGGTGATCCAATGATAAGCGGCATACTAGGATTTCTTACTAATCAGAACGCTCCAGCATCATAATTAATAGGTCTTTGAAGCTTCTCTGGTAAAACACAGCCTTGTGTGCTAGCGTATAGCCCAGGTGAGTCTCTCTTGGATTGCACCTGTTGCATTCACTGACAGCTGCATTTGTTAATGAGCTATATAGCAAAAATGATGTAAAATCGCATTCATACATGGCAAGCCAGAGCTGTACTGTGGGAAGCGTCAATAAGGCAATGTAAGGCAGGCTATGGATTTGGTATGCAGGATCCCTGTGATATGAAAAAGACCTATGTGCAATGGCTCATTATATTCTGCTCAGCTATACGTGTGATGAATTTCACAAATCCAAAAATCATCCTTTTGTGATTTATCATTCACCTATTTTTTTGTGTTTTCAAGAAAGGCTACAATACTGCGGAAACATCACCCACCAACATGAATACTTTCCACTTGTCGTAGAGCTGTCTCAATGCTTCATTTCTGTATTTGACCCAGACCTGAGTCCGGTGTGGTAATGTGTGCGTGCACTGTGCTGCAATGAAATGTTATGGTTACATGGATTATTGTACGACACCATTGGATTGGGACATTGTCATTAAAGCAGTTATTTAGGGTTAAAGGGGTACTCCAGCAACAATCTTTTTCTTCCAAATCAACTGATTTTAGAATGTTGTATGGTTGTAATTATGTTAATATTGTAATGTTGTTATTTTTATTTAAAAATCTCAAGTCTTCCAGTATTTATCAGCTGCTGTATGTCCTGCAGGAAATGTTTTCTTTCCAGTCTGGCACAGTTCTCTCTACTGACATCTCTGTCCAAGACAGGGATTGTCAAGAGCAGGAGAGGTTTTCTGTTGCGTCCTGATGTGTTTTTTATTTAGCCAAGGGGCACTAGTATCAGCCATAGGTGTGAGGTGCAGCGCTCTTTTTCTTCCCTGAACCGTATTTTATTTCTCTCTTTTCTCAGTGTTTTTGCACTCCTCCTGGCAACCCACATGACCGCAATTAGCAGGAGACACCTGAGTGCTCATAGTTTTAATCCCTCCTGTCTTTTCCCATTCTGTTTGCAGCAGCTATGGTGAGTGCAATACCTCATCCAGACTTTCTCCACCGGCGGTGCTGGCCGGGTTCTGGTGTGGTGTTTTCGGGTCTGGTCCTGTGACATGGGGGTCGCAGGGCCGTCCCATGGCCCCCGTTCCCCGACTGTGCACGCCTGCGGGGTGGTGGTCACTGACCGGCACAGTGTGGACTTAGTGTAGGGACCCATGTGTATCAGATACCTGCACGCGGTACATGGGGCAGTGTGGCTTGATCAATTCATACACAAAATTCTGATGTGTTTATTTAATAACACATATATAAAGTCTGTAGAACTCCACCATACAAGACACTACCTGTACTGCTCTAATGTATGGGGGTATGTATGTAAGGTTTAAGAACTTCGGGTTCTAGTAGCAAGCTAAATACCAATAGAAAAACGACTGAACCTCTAACATATTACAATATATAAATTTTATTGTTAAAATTACAAACAAGTGACAAAATAATGAATAAATACACAATGAACCATGGCTGACAAGAAATATTAAAAACGACAAACATACAATGAGGGGGCTGCTGCAGATGGACACAAGTAAGTAAGTAAATAAATAAATAAATAAATGGTAGACTAAAGTGCTAAATACAGTACCAAGAAAACTATGGGTGGATAATATGTACTAAACAAACCAAAAAAATGTGCAATAAACAATTCATAAATCTCCACTAATGCAAGAAATTACTGAGGTATCCTACCATAAATAAAAAGGGTCAAAGTGTCCACCGGCGGCCCCCACCCCAACGCACGTTTCGGCGTAGCGTTAGAGGTTAGAGGTTCAGTCGTTTTTCTATTGGTATTTTTTTTTTTTTTTTTTGTGTTTTTTATTTAGCCTAGGGGCACTAGTATCAGCCATAGGTGTGAGGTGCAACGCTCTTTTTCTTCCCTGAACCGTATTTTGTTTCTGTTGCGGTTTGCTGCTTCTCTGGACAGTTCCTGACATGGACAGAGGTGGCAGCAGAGAGCACTGGGTCAGACTGAAAAGAAAACAACATTTCCTGCAGGACATACAGTAGCTGATAAGTATGGGAAGACTTGGGATTTTTAAATAGAAGTAAATGACAAATCTACTGTATATAACTTTCTGAAACCTGTTGATGTGAAAGAAAAAGATTTTCACTGGACAACCCCTTAAAAGAGTCGACTAGGACTCTAAATTACCCAGATGTCAATGCCATTAAGCTTCTCTGTAATGTGTTGGAAAAAGCTTGGCTGATTCATGAAAGTCCCACCAAACAACTTACAGGACTCACAGGTCATATGGGGACCATGCTTTGGTCAGAGCGGTTAGGGTGGGTGTACCATTGATGTGTTTATAGTTATGGTCCCTCTATAGGATAATAGCGCAGTCATCTGTTCACTTTGATGATCGTAAATAATGATAATGATCATTACTAGCAGCTGGCGTTATCAATAGACGGCCGCTTTTCCCTAATATAGGACGTCGGGTTCCTATAGTAAGAACATAGCCTATTGAAGCAAAAGCATATAACTGAAGTAAAAGACAACAAGAACCCAGAGGTGGCAGAGTCACAGCTGGAACATGGACACTGGAGATGGCTCTGAAATTCCGGGAGACTGGACTGTGGACTGGAACACAGATCACAGAGCTGGATTCCATATTAGATCCTGATGAGTTATATGAGACAGCTGAACAAAGCCAGATGAACACAGACATGCCAAGTTAACCATTGCCATACCGGAGTACAGGGTGTGAAACCGAAACCAAAACAGAGGAGGCCTGCACAGACCTTCATGATTAAATGACATGTAATGTCATTAGTAATGTTCTAATGTGGGGATATATATATATATATATATATATATATATATATATATATATATATATATGTATATATATATATATATGTTATGTAGTTGCCATCAACTTCATGGTTGTTGTGCTACATCTGTTGTGCTATGCATGGATCATGAACACCTGTTTCTGCTCTCTTGTGTAATTATGCTATTAGCACTGGATATTATGGAAAGATGACAAGAGACAGTAAGCCAGAGACGCTCATATCCCCAGACTACTGTTTATATATAATTTATAAAAAAAAAAAAAGTTTTGTGGTCCCCCTGCTTTTTGATAACCACAACCCAAGGAGCAGCAGCCCAGTATTACAAGGTGGACCCTATTACTTTCCTGGCCCATATGCTTCAGTAACCCAGGGCAGCTAGGTGGCATTAGCTAGGACAGGGCAAAGGGAAGGGGTTGTAAGGGAAAGCAGAGAGGGCTAAGGAGAGACAAACTGGTCAGTTCTACTAAATGTGATGTCGGGGAGGACTGAGAAAGGAATCCAGAGAGCAACCCTATTAATTGCAAGGGATTTGTGGACACCTGGAAATTTCTTTACTTAGCCTAGGGAGACCAGACTTTTATGAAGATATTATGTCGCTCCTGTTCCCAGAAGACGAACTCCTCATGATCGACCTTTTGAACCCAGCGTTGCTCCAAGGGGGAGCTTTGTCCTTCCACACAGCAACTAGTAAGGGTTTGATAAGCTGAAAAGTTGCTTTACCGAGGGCAGTAGGGAAAAAGTTTCGGGAGTGCAGGGAATAAAGATTTTGCTAATGCAAGAAATTTGTTTCCAAAATTCCAAGATACTTTGGCAGTGCCACCTTAAATGTAGGAACCCGGAGTTGCATCGCACCTCCAGCATACATCTGCATAGTCAGGTTTAAATGTATTAAATTTAGAGGGAGTCAGGTATGAGCGGGAAAGGGACCTTATATCTGTTCTCTTTCAATCTTATTTTTTAAATTATTTTCATGACAGACTAAAAAATAGAAGTGCCTTCAATCTTGGCCTCAAAAGACTGTAAAATGTCAATAATAATAAGCCATATACTATGGATAGAATGGCCATATATAATGCTTCTTTTCACGTATTATTAATTATTTATTTATTGCATCTTTTCACATTATTAAATGGGTATTCTGTTTTGAACCACCCCTCTACATTATGCTCAAATGGTTACATTGGTAATTTATGTCTTTCCCTCTTTAGTCGCATTATGGGAATTTTACCTCTTAGAACTGCAGAATCCCAAGACAATGCGTCTCGCATTACTTTATCCAAATCTTGGCTGGTTTTTTCAATCTCCAACCTGCGTGTGGCTGTTTAGCAATGAGAATCTAATCCATGAGTTTCTGACCCACAGTTCCTGTGCTGAGGTTGCTGCGGTGGTTGTGGTGTATCCCTCTAATTATCTGCCTCTCTGGTTTAGATCACATTTTCAGATTGCTCTGCTAACAAGAATACTTTAAATGCAAATTGTACTGTACCTCCCTGCATTATACTTAAAGGGTTATTCCAATATGCACGGAATAGGCCGTAAACGACCATCCCACCTGGCGAGGAGGCCTCTGCATTGAATATTGAGGTGGCCGTGCACCACAAACAGGACCCTAACCCTCTCTTAAATTTATAGCGTGTCCTGGGAATGCTATAAAGGTCTGTACTGGGAATCACCCTTTAAGACCATGACAGTTTTGTGACCCTGCAGGGAGAAGTTAATCCACGCTAACATTAAAGGATTTCTGCACACGTGTCCCTCATCTGTACATCAGAACATGGATGTAATTTCCTCCTGCCCCCTCTCACTTTCGCTTTCTGACTCGGTGCATATCCAACGCTAATGATATAAACTCATTTTAGCACTACATCTGGCCATTGTAAATGATATCCCTACATACATACAGTGATATTTATTTAAGCTTATTTTAGCATGATTTGCTAGCTGACCTATGTTACCTATTTCCTTCCCTGGGCCGGGGTTAAATCCATTGAACACACAGTTCACCCTAAGCATCTCCGATGAGTATGGCTTCTAGACAGTCTATTATTGTTTGCTGCTTTTCCGTCTTGCAAATTTCTGAAACAGATGCAGTCGTTTGCCCGTCCATGCCTGGGATATGTTACCATGTAGCAGAGCTGGCTGACACAAAGCAGAAATTACCTAGAACACCTGCACTGTAATCTCCAGTCATTTGTTCAGTTTCCTGCTGGTCCCATATGGGAAATGATGGGGTGTATGGCTCATTAAGACCTGTATTAAGTTCTCTTGATAGTGTCAGCCAATAACTCATGACTTGAGGGACCATCTCTAAAGACCTTTACAAGCTAGTTATGTAGATGCACACGTGGTTTACAGGGTTTTTATGAATAAGTGGAAGAATGTGTATAGACACATGTAATTACAAACTGATAAGCAAAATCCAAACTAAACCTAGCCAAAGGGCAATGAAGCTTCCTATACATACAATACAGTGAATGAAGCTTTCTATACATACTATACAATGAATGAAGCTTTATATACATACAATACAGTGAATGAAGCTTTCTATTTATACTATACAGTGAATGAAGCTTTCTATACATACTATACAGTGAATGAAGCTTTCTTTACATACTATACAATGAATGAAGCTTTCTATACATACTATACAATGAATGAAGCTTCCTATACATACAATACAGTGAATGAAGCTTTCTATACATACAATACAGTGAATGAGGCTTTCTATTTATACTATACAGTAAATGAAGCTTTCTATACATACTATACAGTGAATGAAGCTTTCTATACATACAATACAATGAATGAAGCTTTCTATTTATACTATACAGTGAATGAAGCTTTCTATACATACTATACAGTGAATGAAGCTTTCTATACATACTATACAGTGAATGAAGCTTTCTATACATACTATACAATGAATGAAGCTTTCTATACATACAATACAGTAAATGAAGCTTTCTATACATACTATACAATGAATGAAGCTTTCTATACATACAATACAGTAAATGAAGCTTTATATACATACTATACAGTGAATAAAGCTTTATATACATACTATACAGTTATGTTGGGAGGAAGACTGTGACAAATCCTTTGCTTACCTACAGTCGGAGCATGAGTGGCTCACGGTTTCTAATAGTTATACACATGGGGGAGCTGGGGATTTATCATCTGCAGCATTTACAGCAAGTCTTCGTGCTAGGTCTAGTGATTTACATTGTCTCGGCTGTACGTAGCCGTGTGTTCCCTAGATACGTCAATATTGACACTTGCAAAGGAATGATCGGAGTTCCGGGTGGCAGACCCCCATTGATCAGGTATTGATGGACTATGCTAAGGATAGGTCATCAATAAATTGAGGTTGGAACACCCTTTAGGCAATGCATTTGGCGTAAGGAAAGGCTATGTTATGTGGAAACCATCTGTTGCTAATTTTAAGGAAGCTCTGGAGGAAAAAACTGTTTTCAGATTAACTGATGCCAGATTTATAAATTACTTCTATTTAAAAAAATCTCAAGTCTTCAAGTACTTATCCTGCCCGTGACAGGAACTGTCCAGAGCAACAGCAAATCCTCATAGAAAACCTACCCGCTCTAGACATACATAGAAGATTATTGGCAGAAAAAGACCACTTGTTCCATATCGGAACATCTGCCCTTTTAGTATTTCCCTTCTTATTATCTTAGGATAGATATATGTTTATCCCCTTTACATTCAGTTATTGTAGGTTTATCTTCTGCATCTGCTAGAAGTATGTTCCAAGCATCAACTACTCCTTCAGTAAAGTAATATTTTCTTATGTTGCTTATCATCTTTTCCCCAACTAAGCTCTCACTGTGTCCTCTTGTTCTTGAGTTCAGTTTTTTATTAAAAGACTAAAGTCTTGAACCTTTAGTCCTTTAACATACTTAAAGGTTTTGATCATGTCCCCCCTTTTCCCCTCTTTCCTCCAGACTATACAGATTCAAATACTTAAAGCGACTCTGTAATCACAATCTGCCCCCCCCCCCCCCCCCAAACCGCTTGTACCGTCAGATAGCTGCTTTTGATCCAAGGTCTGTCTTGGGGTCCGTTCGGCAGGTGATGTACTTATTGTCCTAAAAAACAACTTTCAAACTTGCAGCCCTGTGTCATATTGGCGTGGCCTAGAGTGTGTGTGCATTAGGCGTGCACCTCCTGTCAGTCCCTCCTGTCCGTCCCTCCTCCCCACCCTCCTCATCATTAGGAACGTACCAGGCAGGATTCTTCCTATTCATCACCTGTGTGAACACTGCACATGTGCTGAATCGTTAAGGCACAAGTGTGGGGAGGAGGGACGGAGAGGCGTTGCAGGCCTAGGGCACACACACTCTAGGCCACATCAATTTGACACAGGGCTGCAAGTTTAAAAGTAGTTTTTTCGGACAATAACTGCATCACCTGCCAAATGGACCCCAGGACAGATCTTGGATTAAAAGCAGCTATCCGAAGAAACAAGTGGTTTTACATTCTGGGTACAGAGTCACTTTAAGTCTTTCCGGATATGTTTTATGCCAACGTTTTTGTAGCCACCTTTGGACCTGTTCTATTTTATCAATGTCCTTTTTTTAAGTGAGGTCTCCAGAACTGGACACACTTTTCAGATGTGGTCTAACTAGAGCTCTATACAGCGGGATCACAATTTCACTCTATACAGCGGGATCACTTACTCATTTTAAGGCTGTCAGAAATCACTGCCCCTAAATCCTAAAGCGACCCTCTGATATCTATCCTTCAGCCTATAATAAATCCACAGAATTATCCAGGGATTAAAGGAGAAGTCTGTCATTTTATAAAAACCAGCAGCCTGCAGGAGGAGAGGGGAAATTGATTTCAAATAACAACTTACCTATCCCCGTGGTGAGCGGCTGGAGCAGCCGCTATATGTTCACCGGAAGTAATTTTCTGACATGATCTGCCGGTTTCCATCAAAAGATTGATTCTTAGGTGATCCATTATCTTGTTCCTGTTACGGACAGAGGTGGGAGCAGAGAACTGTTAGGCTAGACAGACTACATCAATTCTTGCAGGACATAAAGCAACTGATAAGTACTAGAAGACTTGAGATTTTTTTTAAATATAGGTAATTTACAAAAATATGAGTTTCTGGAACACAACTTGTTTTCACTTGAGTACCCCTATGTAACCCTGATTCAGCACTGTGTATTATAGGCATGAGGCATCTCCATACCTCCCAACTTTTGCAAAGAGCAAAGAGGGACATGTGCGCCGCGGTCCCCATAGCCACGCCCCCATAGCAACCCTCCATAGCCACGCCCCTACAGTCACCACATGCTGCTGACTGAATAGTGCCCTATACAGTATCCAATCCCCCCCAAAAATGCCCTATATAGTATCCAATCCCCCATTATAGTGCCCCACATAGTATCCAATCCCCCACATAGTGCCCCACATAGTATCCAATCCCCCATATAGTGCCCCACATAGTATCCAATCCCCCCATATAGTTTCCCACATAGTATCCAATCCCCCACATAGTATCCAATGCCCCATATAGTGCCCCACATAGTAGCCTATGCCCCCATATAGAGCCCCACATAGTAGCCTATGCCCCCATATAGTGCCCCACATAGTAGCCAATCCCCCCATATAGTGCCCCACATAGTAGCCAATCCCCCCATATAGTGCCCCACATAGTAGCCAATCCCCCCATATAGTGCCCACATAGTAGCCAATCCCCATATAGTACCCCACATAGTAGCCAATCCCCCCATATAGTGCCCCACATATTAGCCAATCCCCATATAGTGCCCCACATAGTAGCCAATCCCTCCATATACAGTAGTGCCCCACATAGTAGCCAATCCCCCATAGAGTGCCCCACATAGTAGCCAATCCCCCATATAGAGCCCACATAGTAGCCAATGCCCCCATATATGCCCCACATAGTTGCCAATCCCCCATATAGTGCCTACATAGTAGCCAATACCCCCAAATATGCCCCACATAGCCAATGCCCCCATATAGTGCCCCTCATAGTAGCCAATGCCCCCCATACAGTGCCCACATAGTAGCCAATGCCCCCAAATATGCCCCACATAGTAGCCAATGCCCCTCATAGTAGCCAATCCCCCATATAGTGCCCCACATAGTAGCCAATGCCCCCATATATGCCCCACATAGTAGCCAATGCCCCCCATATAGTGCCCCACATATTATCCAATCCCCATATATGCCCCACATAGTAGCCAATCCCCCATATAGTGCCACACATAGTAGCCAATGCCCCCCATATAGTGCCCCACATAGTAGCCAATCCCCCATATAGTGCCCCCGATAGTAGCCAATGCCCCCATATATGCCCCACACAGTAGCCAATGCCCCCATATAGCGCCCCACATAGTAGCCAATCCCCCCATTCGTGTGGCCACAGCGAAAAAAACAATAAACCAGTAACTCACCTGTCCCCCGGCCCCAGCAGCTCCTCTCCCGGCAGAGCGCGCGCTCCCGTCATCCTCCAGGGCGGGCAGCGGGGTATACAGACACTGACTGTGCCAGAAGTGATTCATGATGGAGGCTGCAGGTCACTTCCGGCACAGTCAGTGTCTGTATACCCCGTTGCCCGCCCCGGAGGATGACGGGAGCGCGCGCTTTGCCGGGAGAGGAGCTGCTGGGACCAGAGGACAGGTGAGTTACTGGTTTATTGTTTTTTTTCCGCTGGGGCCACATATAATGCGGGACACTGGGTGCCGTTCTGGGACCGCGGGACAGCACCCCGAAAACGGGACTGTCCTGCGGAATCCGGGACAGTTGGGAGGTATGCATCTCTCAGTGGCTGGGTGCCAAAACGCTGGACCTGCGTTCTGTCCTGGGGCAGACAAGTGCAGAGGGGGCCCCCAAAGGTGCAGTGTGGCCCCGACACTTGCCAAAGTATGCCGGGTGCTGACGCCAGCCCTGATTATAGTGTTCACAGGGATGCAGAGCATACAGCAATCTGCCATACAATGCAATACAGCCAGCAAGTGTCTGAGTAACGTAGCCATAGATACTGAGCAGGTGTCCTCTATTAGCACTATATAAATGTATGATCTCTTACATTATATTACAGATCTGGTTATGTATATCTGCTAGTCATTTACACACAGTATGAAGATATTTATACAATTACTCAGTCACATGGAATCAATTTGGCCCAGGACAAAACCAAACCACAAATTGCCAAACCCACCAAGAGAAACCACAATACAAGTAAAGCCATTAAAGACATGTAAAAGGAACTGCAAACAGCTGTACTTTTTTTTTTTTTTTTACCCCTTGTGGAAAATCCATTCATTAGCTTCATGTTGGAACAGTAATGTCAATACAAGGTCTGATTCCTGCCCTGGGTATCACATTATATACTGTGGTGCGAACACATGAGACAGAATGATAGCAGTGAGTGCTGCCATACTTACACTGCAACCGTACTGTTTTATTGTAGGTGTCTTAGAAATAGCGGACATTAATAACAAAAAAAAAAAATTATATATGTATATAATGACGGACAAATAATGTTGATCATGATCATTATTAATGGCCGCTATTATCAATGATCAAAAATGGCAGTTTTTAAAAGAAAAAACGTGTGAACATAACCTTTAAACCGGGTACATCACTTTTTGTTTTTTTACATGAAAAGATCTGTGCCGGTGCGGGGATGCCGGTGCCGCGGTCCTTTTTCCTTGAACTGCTGCCCGATTCCCGTGCATGGCGCTGGTTTATTCCAGAGCACACTGGGGGACGCCTTAACTCATCTTATGTTTTGTTCTATGAGTTCTTACAATTTGCATGGTAAATACATATTTGGGCCTCATTTACACGCTGTATATTTTCAGTAAATAATGGACGTTTTTGCAGATTGCAACACCGGCTGCTATTCATTGAAAGGGCGGATTTAAATTGTTTCCTATGGAATCCTGGCTAGAGTGTATACACTCTGTATACACTCTGTCCAGGATTCCATATGGCCGCACTGAAAACTGACATGTCTATTTTGTGCGTCCACTATTTATTGAACAGCGTCCACACAAAATTGAGTGTGCAAACAATGTAAAGTACAACTCTGGCTTTACTTTACATTGTCTGCTATGGTTAATTGGAATGCTATGGTGTATTTTAATTTTTTTACAGTGTATAATGGCCTTTTTTGTTATACTGTTGTTTCCTGTGTATTTCCCTGCACAAGAAAGGGCTGAATGATTATAGAGGAGACAACTGAAAAGATTAAACTTTTAGATACCAAGGACGTTTACTTAAGTACGAGACAGGTTTTGTATATTGGAATACAACTTCTGTTATATAACATGCTGCTTTATTTACCTTTTATATGTATATATCTGGTTGCTTATATAGTATAACAGTTCTTTATATGTGCAGTAGGTGGTGGATATTGATAAAAGTCAGTCAGTCCCTTACAAGGAGGAATAGGCTTTGTTGTGTACAATTTCAAAGGTTTGTCTGATCTGAGAGAATCTAATAATTCAACAGTAGGATGTGGGCCTGCATAGAGGTCAGGTTCAGAAAGAAACACCATGTTGCTGTCAGATGTAGTCACCCAAGCTACTGGACATTGCCGGAAGCGTCAGGGAGTTAGCAGGATCATAGTCGGTCTGAAAACAGGATCACAGAGCAGAATCTTTGCAGAGAATCATGAATAAACCTTCAGCCACTGTAGGGACCATGATGGAACAATAGCTGGCTATACACATTAGTTTTACTGTTAACTTCCCCGATTTTAGCAGGATTGGACAACCATCTAATGTGTATAATGTCCAGCTTATCTTCCCAAAAATTACTCACAGTAGAGGGACCGGGGAGTTGGACTTCAAAATGAAGCTGCAGGACGCGGTTCTAGGATGCATACAGAGGAGAGGAGAAGACCGGGAGCATGGACAGATGAAGTATTTACTGTTTGGGCAAGGGCTGCACAGACATTGCTAACGATGTCCGTGCAGCCATTACTAAACAATTATCAGGCCGTGTAATAGGCCCAGTAAACAAACGCCAATCTAGCAGATCTGCGCTCGTTTACAGTATTGATCGGACCTTCATCGACACGTGTAATAGGACCCTTATCCTTATGTTCTTACGATAGGTTATCTAGTAGCAACTTATCCTCTCTTCCTGTTAAATGTATTTGGCCAAGAGTTATTGAAGGTATATGGCCAGCTATAGGATCAGGCAAGAATCCTTGAAGCAGATACCAATGTAGTCCTGCAGAATAAACAGAGTTCTTAAAGGTGAACTTCTATTTCAGTAAAACATAGCTTCCAAGCCCTCTCTGGCCTGTTTGTGGCCGCCAGGGTTGGTGGTGAAGCCGATAACCGCATAGCTCTCAGAGCTGAATAAACAACATAGCCCCAGGTGTTATGCCATTTAAGCAACCCCCATTAAAGTCAATGGGAAATACCCAAAATGTTTAAGAAAGTGGTCTTGGCAGTTCTTGGCTTCCTTGCCACCACCAGATACAAACAGACTGGTGAGGCCGGGAAACAATGTGTTAGCAGGATGGGATTACCCTTTTGCCTTTAAACTGACATGAATGGTAATCAGGACAATATAAAAAACTATAGTGCATACAGTAACCTGATGTATTAAAATAGTTTATTTAACTAATGATCAAATAATGTGTGAAGAGTTGTCAGTGCTCGAGTGGAATGTGGGGTAACCAGCATACAGTGTGCAGCAAGGAGCCACCGATGTGATCACTGAATCTCCAACTTTGATGGGTTCTTATATGAAAGGCCGATAAATTATTCAGCGTCTCTGAAGAAGATTGGGATAGATCTCGTAGTGAGCTGTCAGTAGGACAAACATTTTTGACAATATTTTTCATGAAATATTAATAATTCCGGTTTTATATGGCCTTGTTGTGTGTTCAAATAAACATTAAAAATAATTTCAATGAGAAAGCCTGATCTATATCACTTATGTGTCTTTACAGCGCTCATGAGACTATGGCCCTGTTTCCAACAACCCTACACATCAACATTTTAGTTTCCCAGACAGATTTATCAGAGTATCTGGTTGCCCTAAGTAAATTTCCGGCGTATAAGACGACCCCTGACTTTAAAGATTTTCAGGGGTTTGTCTAACTGGAAAATATTAACCCCTGACTGACTTCAGCTGGGTTTACTATCTGGAACCCTGCTGCGGTCAGGCAGGTGTTAACTGAAGTTGAAAAAAAACAACAACAACAGTCAACTCACCTGTCACCCGTTCCCGGTAGCCGCACGTCTCCCATCCTGTTCTCGGCGCGGGCAGTGTGATGCACACGGTCTGTGCCGGAAGTCCCTAAGTTCTCCCGGCAGCCAAGCATCTCATCGGAGAAACTCAGAGACACTCAGCTGCCGGGAGAGCTTGGGGAGATAGAGAGAGGCTTCGGGACTTGCAGTGCCTCTGTCATTCTCCCGGCAGCCGAGCGTCTCTGAGTTTCTCTGATGAGATGCTTGGCTGCCGGGAGAACTTAGGGACCTCCGGCACAGACAGTGTCTCTGCATCACACTACCTGCTCCAGAAACATCACGAGAGATGCGCAGCTGCCAGGAACGGGTCACAGGTGAGTTGAATTGTTAGATTTTTTTTTATAGCGGTCACCGCATATGGTGGGGATGCAGCAAGATTTTTTCTGGGTTAAAAAGTTGTCTTATACGCCAGAAAATATGGTAAATCAGCCATGCTCCTGTCAGATATCTGTAGCAGGTTCCTCCCTCTTCTTCCCTGCCTCATGTATGTCACTAGGATCATTAAAAGGGGTTTCCAGTTAAAACTAACTTGAGATTGTAAGAGCGTGCTGTACCCGGGTCTCTCCGATGGCTCCACAGAGAATAATTAGAGCCGCGGGTCACATTACAAGTGATTACACTGGGGGAGGGGGGAGAGGTGCAGGAGGTACTTATTGCATTGGAGGAGTGCGGGTGAGGGGTTTGTGTAGTGATTACACAGAAGGGGGGTGGGACACCATTGTGTTCAGGGAGGGACCCTCTCCCTACTGACAGTGGAGGAGGGCCATCCTGACAACTATTTGGAAGGCTCTGAACGCTTACCATGGAGAACCAAGCTAGACGCCGGCCGGGTCGGTGATGTCACTGCACAACGTCACATATGCTGAAAATAAGAGAAACAGAATTATCAGTATAAGCCAAAGACACGTATTAAGTATAAAGCAAGATCAGTTTAATAAAGGTATGTCAAAATAACTTTAAAACTTTACATTTTAAAAGGAGTTATCCAGGATTAGAAAAAAAACACACCTACTTTCTTGCAAAAACAGCACCACCCATGTACCAAGGTTGTGTGGTATATATAACTCTGCTCCATTTGCTTCAATGGAACTGAGCTGCAGACTGAGGACAGGAGAGGAGCTGTTTCTGGAATAAAGTGGCCATATTGGGTAATGGGACACAACCTGTTCCTACTGGAAAATCTGGTTCACACACCATGAAAAGTGAGCCCATTAGTTTAATAGTCCATCTTGTGTTGTGACATATGTAGGGGCTCAATATGCTTCTAGATCCCACCACAAATATATAATAGAGGTGTCAAATCTAGTGTAATACTAATTAGTTGATAATTTGATGGTAACTATATGCACTATTCTCATGCATGTACAGTGTGGCCAATATTAGTCGTCAGAGATGAGCTCGTTCCATGCTGCCTTTATGTAGGTTTTGTCTATCTGACATATCAGCTATGCCCTGGTAAATGCATTGTAAAATTGAAAAAACATTGGCCGAGGGACTGTTAGTACTGAGGGATAGTTTCCAGTATCAGGTATTATTATTAATATTATTATTATTATTATTATTAGTTGTAGTAGTAGTAGTAGTAGTAGTAGTAGTAGTAGTAGTATTTTAAGTGCTGATGCTTCAGTAGGACATCATTGTGCACAACAAACAGTCCATCCAGCTTACCTGGTGAGTGCATGACCAGAGGATATCCCAATCCTCAAAATAGTATGAACAAAAAAAAGGAAAAAGAAGGTCGGCACGTCCTGAGATAAGAATTCCATACTTTATTCCAATGTGTTAAAGTCTTGTGGCACAAAAAGTCACAAGTCACAAGGACTTGAACAAAAGCACAATCTTACCTGTTTCTGGCCAGGTGGGGGTAAGATCGTGCATTTGTTCATGTCCTTGCTTGTGACTTTTTGCCCCATGAGATTTTAACGCATTGGAATAAAGTATGGAATTTTTATCTCAGGACGTGCCGACCTTCTTTTTCCTTTTTTCATTCAGGATATCGTAGGTTTAGCACTTTTTGAAAAGTAGCGGCAGATTCATCCCTAGCGGAGCCGCTAGAAACTGACATGTCAGTTTTCTGTGACAGTTATTCAGTGAATAGCGGCCGCAGAAAACCTGTCAATGCACCCAATGGAGAGTGCGGCTCATAACGCACACTCCATTGTGTGCAGCGTGGAATTCGGATGTGGGCGCAAACTGATGCACCTGCATCCGAATTCAGCGGCAGTGAACATCATCCGGCCGGGACTGCAGGGATGATCTTCTCTGACACCGGCCGTTCCGGAACGGACAGTGTCTTACTATGTGGAAATGTTGTAATCTTGACCATTTATAGTGTATATAGGGCAGGCGGATGCTTAGCATTGTACATATTAATTATAGAATAATTTTGTTTTATTGGGGAAAAAAACACAGATATAGGGACAAACCCACACACCGTATACACAGCAGATACGCAGCAGATCTGCAGCAGATTTGATGGTGCAGATTTGATGCTGTGTTCAGTTATTTAGATCTAATCTGCTGCGTATCGCAGCAGTATATACGCTGCGTATACGGTATGTGTGTGTTTGTAACCATAATGAGTTTTTAGTGATTTATTAATTAAGGTGAAAGTTTTAATAAGGAAATCTAATTTTTTCTTTAATTGAGTATTGAACAAGGGAAAGTTCTGAAATTACAAGCAGGTAAAAAATGTCTCCAGTGTCCAAAGCCTTTAGTGTAATCTGTTGATGTCACGTATTGCTCCTTCTCACTTCTCCAGCTACGTATAATAAGCTATTTACAGATATACCCTTCTCAATCTCACTAGGAAGTTGGATCTTTTCAGCAAAGGAAATATAGTATGATTATATATTATGAACGCCTTGTGAACATAACCTAAATGTGTACATTTACACGTGCTTAAAGGGGCTATATAGGGAGTAGTGATGAGCGAACATGTTCGCGTATGTTCGTATGATCATGATGCTAATTGTTTTGTGTTCGACGATCATGAACAATTTGTTCGATGATCGGAATGGTCATAACGATCATTTTCGAACATGCGAACGTCTATCTTGCGATGTATGTAACTGCGCAATTTACGCTTTGCACCTAATAATCTGTCAGCATGTACGTATTTCTAGACCGAAACGTACGCAACGTCGTAATTAACGCTTTGCATCTGATAATCTGTACGCTTGTGCCTAGACTGAAACTTACGCTTCTACTGTACGTTTGTTATTTGTTCGTGAATGTTTGGGGAACACAAACACGAACCGATCACGATAATTTTTTTCTTTTATGTTCATGTTCAGGATTTCGAACCGAACATCGGGATGTTTGCTCATTACTAATAGGGAACAGAAAAGGTCCTACCTCTTCTGCTCCCCACCGCTTCACTTCCTCCTTCTGGTCGTCTCAGAAGATATATAGGAGAGGGTTACATGTTGCAAGCATTTCAGGAAATCTAAGGCTGTATTCACACTGTGTATTTTTTTTTGAGTTCTCATAAAGTTTTTTTTTGTCATGGTTGGTGAATTGAGAGACATAGGGTCCTATTACACATAGCGATTTTTAACGACTAACTATAAACGATCGCAAACAAGATTGTTTATCGTTAACCTGAAATCGTTCACCATATTACACAGAACGATAATCGTTGCGATCGTTACTACAATCATTATTGCGTTCGTTACTATAATCGTGTACTCCTTCTGATCCCAGCAAAACAATGAACAATCGTTCATTCATTACACAGAACGTTATCGTTTAAATTTGAACAATTTAGCGACTTCTCGAACAATAATCGTCCCGTGTAATAGGGCCCAAAGGTGTTCAAGAATCAAAGCAGAAAATTCAGTAGCAAAAAAAACCCAAAAACAAACGCACTGTGTAAATCCAACCTCAGCCGGCATCAGGCATCTAACAAGTATGGGGCACGGTGTGACTATGGAAATAGTGTATGTTATTCCCTGGCTGATACCTGTCATCAACATTCTGATTATCTGCTGCCGGATACTATAATTATGTGCTCTCTTTCCTGTCATCTTGTTATCTATTGTAGCATGTGTCAGCTAACGCTATAATCTGTTTACATC
Organism: Dendropsophus ebraccatus; assembly: GCF_027789765.1. NCBI lineage: Eukaryota > Metazoa > Chordata > Amphibia > Anura > Hylidae > Dendropsophus > Dendropsophus ebraccatus. Next base: position 27,614,930 of record NC_091464.1, read on the forward strand.
CTAGTGGCCCTTTAATGTGATAATTGATTATATGCCTCCCACTTCTGTGTACATTCTGCTGATATCAGTCATTTTACAGGGCTGTATATATCAATTACAGATGAAAGCACTACTTGTAGGAAAACCTGGGGTTACCAACCAGCCAAGGCGGCAGCGAGGTTAAAACTTCCCGTGCATCGCTCTGCACAATTATATTGGCTATGACAATTGTAGATTCTTAAAGCAATAGTAAAAAGATGTCATTCAGTTTTGTTATTATTGTAGTTGCTATGTGTAGTCATTGACAGGAAAAGGTTTGATAAGGTTCTTGATAATATAAAATAATATAAAATATTCTACAGATTTTAGCCATTGTTTTATAAGGTGTGATTTTAATCGCTTTTTAAGGTTTTATTGGGTTTTTCCTATTTTTGAACAGGAAGTATATTAGAGTGACTCTGTATCCACAATCTGTTCCCCCCAAACCGCTTGTACCTTCGGATAGCTGCTTTTAATCCAAGATCTGTCCTGGGGTCCGTTTGGCAGGTGATGCAGTTATTGTCCTAAAAATCAACTTTTAAACTTGCAGCCCGTGCCAAACTGCCGTGGCCTAGAGTTATCTGTGCCCTTACCTTGCACCACCCCTCCGTCCCTCCTCCCCACCCTCTTCATCATTAGGAATGCCACTGGCAGGATTTTTCCTATTCCTCTGCAGTGAACACTGCACAAGTGCATTAACGATCCAGCCCATGTGCCGAGTTCACACAGCTGATGAATAGGAGAAAATCTGCCTGGAGAATTTCTAATGATGAAGAGGGCGGGGAGGAGAGATGAAGAGGTTGTGCCAGCCTAATGCACAGACACTCTAGGCCAGTTTGACACAGGGCTGCAAGTTTAAAAGTTGTTTTTTAGGATAATAACTGCATCACCTGCCGAACGGCCCCCAGGTCAGATCTTGGATTAAAAGCAGCTATCTGAAGGTACAAGTGGTTCAGGGTGGGCAGATTGTGGGTACAGAGTCACTTTAAGAGCTAAAGACAAATGGGCTACTGAATCCATGTATACTAAGATTTAGAATAATACGTAGATAATGTATAGCCTAAAGGTTATGCAAAATTAACAATGTCTGCCAAACGTGATCTCTGACTGTTGTACGCTTCATTGTTTCGGCCTTTTTACATGGGCCGACTGCCGCCAGGATACGTGTGCCTGTCTCGATTATCAGTGCTGGTTTAAAGAGCCTTGACATGGCCAGATGATCGTACAGGCAGGGACTTAAGAAGGATTGATGGATTGTTAGTATGGCCCTATACTACCATGATTTGTTGGCTGTGCCTCCCCAATACCAAGAGAATATGTGTGGCTGATAAACAAGGATTTTCTTAAACTGCCAAAATGTCGGCTGATAGCTGGCCCTATTACACAGGGTAGTATTGCTCTGTTTGCCCAATAATTTTCCAATGTAAGGGTATGTTTACACTGAGCAAATGTGGTAGAATTCTGCTGTGAAACTCCGCCTCAGAATTCAGTATCAAACAGCGTCTCTATGCGCCTTTGACAATAAGGCAGGCGGAATTCCGCCACATAGGGTATTAGCTCAGTGTGAACATACCCTAATAGACCCTACCGGTGTTAAAACTACAATAATGTAATAATATCAATATATTGTAAAGAATATAGTGAAAGAATACAAGAAAAGTGGTCATGTTTAGTAGGTACCATGCTATGGACCTGGAGGCACTCTGCATCCTGCCACATAATGCTTCTATACAGAATCATATCACAGAGGTATTTCCCCTTAGAAGTGTTATAAAAAAATAATGCAAATGAAGTTAAAAAAAAAATTTGCAACATAGCCCGATAAGATTCAGTGTATTATAGTTCCACACAATTTGTGCAGAGATGTAATATGTGATCACACTGGGTTTACACTGTGTTTAGGTATTATATCGAATGTATATGTCAGGACAATGTGTTTTTTTTTTTAATTTTTCATTTTACTATCTATATTATAAAATAATTCTTAAAGGGGTACTACAGTGGAGGAAAAAAATCTTTCAAATCATCTGGTGATTTGTAATTTACATCCATTAAAAAATCTCCTGTCTTCCATTACTTATGAGCTGCTGTATGTCCTGCAGGAAGTGGTGTATTCTTTCCAGTCTGACACAGTGCTCTTTGCTGCCACCTCTGTCCGTGACAGGAACTGTCCAGTGCAGTAGCAAATCACCATAGAAAACCTCTCCTGCTGTCCAGGCGGAAAAGAATACACCACTTCCACCAGGACAGTTGTGATTTGTAGAGGGCTGCTAGAAGGTGATCTACAGTATACAGAATTACAGCAAGAAGTGATAACTGGTAACAGATAGCAAAGACCAGAGACAATGGACACAGCTCAACCTCCACCAGGTCGCAGAGGTTACGTAGCATGCTTAAAAATGTGTCCTATACAAAGAACAAGGTCTGGAAATGTTCATTGTGTCTATGTCTATGAGGCTTGCCATAAAGCATATCACTAACTGCTGTTAAAAAACAGCTGCAGCAAGATGGCAGCCCATGTACGAGAAATAAAAAAAAAATTCAATTGGTAAATAGGAGCAGATTAGAAAAGATGTTTTAGTTTCTGGAACTAATCAATAAAAACAAAGCTAGGTAATACATTTAATTTTCATTAATTTTATTTAGATTTTCTAAACCTGTTCCGCTGTGTTTTTTTTTCAGGTCATGACTTGGTCTGGAACATATGATCCTGGAAGAGAACGAAGCAAGGTACTTTTTCCTATAGTAATTATTTGATGACAGTTTGTCTGTTTGTTGAATGCTTTCCACATAGGACGGCCTGACAGCGGTGTCTGGATTATTAATACAACACTGCTCGCACTGAACATTGCGGGGTTTGACAGCTTGCATTGTCTGCTTGCAGGGAACACGATTTTCTATCTGAGCCAGATTCAGTGTGAAATACTTTGGGGCTTTTCGCGCTAAAGGCTTCTTGTTATCGGAGAAGTTTCATTTATGTCATTGAAAACATTTCAAAACATTTATTTCGGATTCGTATGTTGACTTTTCTACCCTGTAAGCTAAAGTAGTCTAGTGAACAGACCACTGCTTTTTCTGAGAAACACTTAGGGTATGTTCACACTGTGTATTTTCCCCAAGGGGAAAATATGCTTTGCAGTTCTTGGCATTGAAAATGGGATGGGAATTATGTATTGACCCAATTCCCAGAGTCCTTCAAGGTCAATCATTTTATTTTATAAGCAAACTTAACAATATGGTTTAATACACATGTTCACATGTTTTCCCTGCTCTCAGATAGAAGTGATGTCCAAGACTGGAATCTTAGCAGTTACTAGGATGGCCACAAATTGTCCTGGACTTTAGACTGGGTCTAACAGGGAGAAAGAAGCTCCTCTCTCCTCCAAACTGACCGCTAAGCTACCATTAAAGGGAACAAAGAGGTCAATAACCTGTAATAAATTTTCGTATTTATCACCTTAGTCCTGGTGACTCTCTTGTTGTCTGTTCGGTGGTGGAGAAATCGGGAGTTCTTCAATATTAAAATGAGCAGAGATGAGCCCGATGTCCATAGAGAATTAAAGATGAGTTCGCTTTATTTGAGAGGTTCCCACAGAGATGACACCCATCATCCATGCCTCCTTGATCCTCATTGACAGTCTACAGGTCCCGTCCCATCCTTCTGCTCCTGTCTTCTCCTGCACATGAGCGGTGCACACAGAAGCTTCAGAGAAACTTCCATGCGCTGACAATGGATCCAACGCGAGAAGAGGATGAAGAAGAGTGTCAGTCAAGCTAAAGGTGGCGAGGAGAAGACTATGAAGTCTTCTGCACTCATTTGCATAATGAACTCAAAGAAAAAATCATTGATTTCTCTGACTGGACTGTAATTAGTGTTACCTGAACCAGGATGGTAAGTATGTAAGACTTTATTACAAGGTAGAGAACTTTGTGCCCTGGTCCCCAGTGTAACAGTTTCCATTTAATTTCCTATTCCTTTTAGTAGAGAGGCTATTTCAGAGAAAAATTTGCTTACAGTTTTAAACACAGGAAACATTATGAAACAGAATAAATATACATAACATATACAATATATAACAAGGCCCTGCAGAGATGACAGTAGGACACTGCGTTTTGGTTAGTATTGTTAGGAGTGGGTCCAAAAACACAGAAAAAGGTACAAACGGTTTCCATTCAAGTCTTCTCCCACATGGACGCAGATCACATTGCTGCTGATTTTCTTTCCACTCGCACAATACAACGTGAAGGTTTTCTTATTGGATTATACGCCGCAGTCTGAAGGACAAATTATGCCATGTAGCTGCAGCCTTTATCAGGGCTAATTGTGAAACCTGGAAACAGATTCTTGCCTAGAAAAAGGAGACGTACAATAAAGTATTATCCTCCTTTTCTCCACCTCTGACATTTCTAGTTCTATGAAAATAAAGGAATTACTTTTTATCGTATTGGAATTAGCTAGTGCAAACAATTCATCACTGCGAGATTTCTGGAGCCTGCAGCACAGGGATATGACAGCTGTTAACTCCGTAATGTTCAGCTTCCCGAAAGAAAGAAAATAACCGTCCTGATGAGACCCAGGCTTGGTGAGAATTTAGGTATTGTGCGGGGATTTTGTTATGTGAAGCAGACATTTCTATCAGAAAAAAAAATCTAATACAGTTTCCATGATTCTACTCATAGACCTTGGTGTGAAACTTATGTTTTTATTTTTTTCCATTAATGTACACGCCAACATTACAGGTTTTTACTCCCTCCGACAGGTAGAGTAGCCTAGTCTGAGTAGTAAAAATTTTGACGGATTCTATTATAAGTTGGTAAGTTCTTGGTGCAAAACTGGGATCAATCATACCCATAATGGGGACAACAGTATAAAGAGAACAATGGATACTGAAATCCTGATTTTATTCATATGTATCAATCCAATAAAGGCATTTTGTAATTTTTTTTCAAACTTTTGCTTTTTAAAGTGAAATTCCTATTTTAAACATGTATGACATTTCTACAGGACTTGTTCATAGATGCTTGGCAACCAGGCGCTTTCTGATGTAGTATGGCCAACAATAAATGATCAGGGTATAGATGTATCAAATGACACACATGCCATGAGTCTGAGTAGCTATGCAGGGTTGTAGCTGCTGTGTATGGTCACTTAGGCACTTGTCACAGTGGCCAGGAGTGGTGTTGGAACCCAGGTCCCAGCCTAAGGGCACTGCGCTTAAGGTTTGGATAACTCAAGTCTGAACAGGTGTATATGTGCAAGAAATAATTGTCCAATGACTTAACCAGGAGAACTTGAAGTTTACTAGTAAGAACTTCAGTGCAATACAAGATAAATACACTTTTGGTAACTGCAGGTGCAGGCAGGAGGTAGTAGTAGTAAGGCTGCATTGTGCTGCCGGGCGGCTGCACTTCTGTTGGGGATCTGTGCCACGATCCTCCTCCGGTCATCGCGGCACAAATCGTGTGAATGCGGACTAAGGGTTGTGACAAGGTAGAGTAGAGGAGTGTCCTGTAGTAAAGTACTCTGCTGGGATAGCGTAGAAAAAGAAGATACTCGTACTCACGTATAGATGCTTTGGATCTTACCGCCTTTTTCCGTATAGTGTCGGGGTACCCGTCCTGTTAGGGTAGTGCAAGGTCCCAGGTCCCTGCGCTGGGTTAAGCAGACTTTGCAAGACGTCCCAGGATAGCCATGCCTTTCAGCAGAGTTTTTTGGCTTACACGCTGCTTTGTTCTACTGGGGACAGTACCTAGCCTCAAGTATACTGCCCTTTGTGTTGCTGAAGGTATCCCTGGCGTGGACAAAGTTCTCCTCAGAGGACATCATTCCCTCCTAAAAGACTAGCACTCCATGCTAGTGGTAGTTACTTGCATAGAAGAATTGGTCCCTGACAAGGGTCCTGGCCTGGGCAGGAACTGTGCTCGGTGTCTGTCTCTCTCCACCTCTACTAACAAAAGAAGCCCCCCCTTCACCAGGAACTAGCTCCTTTTTATAGGGTTACCTTAGCTAGCCTGTGATTGGTGGGGCTGTGTGTGTAAGAGAGGATAGACAAGATAGGAGGAAAAGTTAGGGAAACAAGCTTGCACCTTTGATTGGATAAAACATAGCAGGCACTTGTATAGATTCGGAATAATGCCTCTCGCATTGAGAACCACAAACAGTATCAAACCAATTATGTACATACATAGAGTGATCGAAGCCTGAAGAAGGCTCCATGACATTAGCGTAGCCAAAATGTGTTTGAAGTTAACAAATCTTTCTTTTATTTTTGCCATAATGAAACGTCCCTTACACCTTGTTTTACATCTATGGCACTGGAGCGTCTCTGGTGTGATCTACAGGGCTGTATTAACAGCTGCTGCTGCCCTAGGCACTAAACCTGAAGACGCCCCATCTTCACGCACCTATTGGAGTGACCAATACCACCATACCCCCCACCCCCCTGGAAAAGACACCTGATTTACTGGCAAGTCTGAACGGGAGGAGGGAAACTAAAAAAATTGAAACAAAAAAATTAGTTTTTGCTGCCCCCCTGCAAGGTGCTGCCCTAGGCACCGGACCACGGGTGCCTAGTGGTAAATACGGCCCTGGTGATCTATTGCGCTCACCTCTTCAAAAAGATTCTATTGAGGCTGGTCCTGGTTCATTCAGCCCTTATCAATACTTTAGTCTTTTGACAGCTGCATCTCTCAGTAGTGTTGCGTCTCACACAAGCATATCTCTGTCCAATACTGGTGCACGCACAGAATAGCATATTGCTGCGGGTATTGCAGAATGCAATCCACTACACCAAGCTCCCAAGAGGAAGGAGTGAAAGGTTTTTAAAGGTTCCTGTAGGTTAGTAAAGTTTAAAACCGCTCTGAAGTGAAAGCTATGTTCTACTGCATTTTGGGATCAGTTTTACCATCTGCCCATCACAGGACATAGTGTTTTGATCATAAAGGGAAATGTCTTTTTTGACTGGAGAGAATAGCACAGCATGCAGCGGTGGTTTTGTAGTTTTGTAATGGCACATAAACCTGGGAACAAAAATGATTAGGGTAACCTAGCCACCATTATACATGGTTTCCTTTTCACTCTGTACAATTGTACTACTTCTAGCTGGTCTTTTGCAATCTTTACATCTTTGCATCTTACTTTACATCTTTGAATCTGGTATACAGAACTAAAGATGAGCGAATAACTCGGAAATTTCGGGAAGTTCACAAATTTGCAAATATTTGTGAATCGCATACAAACTAATTTTTATTAAAACAGGCAAATTATAGTAGCTACAATAGTGGGACTAGTGAGTAGCGATTTTTTTTTTAACAGTTGTTGCTGTGTCAGGGTCAAAATTGGAAAATGTCAATTTAAAAAAAAAAATGTAAATCAGCCTGTCAATCATTAAGTTTCCACCATGGACAGTAGTGGACTTTGGTGGATCAGCGGCTTAATATCAATGTTCTCGAAGGACAGCAGTGGACATTAGTAAATGAGCACCCAGTGAGGTATTAAGATGGACACTGTGTTCACTGTGACTTCTTATAATGCGCACCCAGCACCCAGTTACTTGGTATACTGGACAATGGCTTTACTGCTACCACAGAAAACCACCCACAATCACACCCCCCCCCCTCCTCTCCTCTCTGTCCCTATCTCTCTGTATTTCTCTCCCTGCTGCAACCAGCTCTCAACTATACACAGCCGACTGGCCGCCTCCAGGAAGCCAATCACCTTATGTAGAGGGGTGTGCTGACATCACAGTGGGGTTTGCAGATAATTGGACGGTTGCAAGGGATTATGGATAATCTCTTGCTCCTGCCAAAAGACAGTTCTGTAAACTAACATGCGCAGCCTCCATGTTAGCAAATGTACAAAGAGAATCTGGCAAATTTGTGAATCGCTACGAAGCAAAATTAATGTCCGATTCGCTGCAAATTGGAATTCATCAGATTCACTTTGATCCTCTCTCTATACAGAACCATACCTCAGCCTAATATTCCTAAGATTATTTAGTACCTATACTGTATCTTTCTTACCAATACAATAAAGCAAAAGCAGATATCAGGCAGAGAATGTAGTGAAATGTGCTGGAGAGAATAGGAGTTTCAGGGCAGCATTTTCAGTGCGCTCCTGCTATATTGGCTATTAACTGTGTGCCGTATGCAGCTGCGGGAAGCTAGAAGAGAGCCAAGGAGGGAAGCATCTGCTTAGCTATGGCAACTCCTATCCTGTTAAATGAGAACTTCTATATCAGATTCTACATCCAGCTGGTAAATAATATCTGGTTTCTCTCCTTTTGGTATTATGTATAGATTATTACAGTGAAATGCTCAAGGAATAACATTTTGCATATTCGTTCAAATCTGTATTTTATTTTGAGCTGACTATTGAAATGAAACATTTTCTGCTTCTTAGGTGTAGCTATAAGTTGTTTGCCATATCTTTCTAGACAAAATATTTTGTAAGCTTTCTGCTAGAGATAAGCGAATTTACAGTAACAACGAAGTGAAGCGCTTTGTTATCTCAGCCTGCTGCTTTTATACTTAGTGCTCCTCCACCCCAGGGGCCTGAAAAAGCTGGATCCAGTTCTGGGAAACTTCTCCCAGTTTCCCCGGACTGGATACAGCTTTTTTCAGACACCCGGGGAGGAGCGGCACAGAATGGTACTAGTTAAAAAGGCACCCAACTGCCGATTATCTATACCTTTAATCTGCTGTGCATATTTGCAAATCACACACTGGCCGTGGCCACATTCATAAAAGCCTGGAAATGTTAATTATATATTTGGTCCATGCTAGTGTCCACAGGCATCCTCTCTCCTCCTGACCTGGGTTCCATGCATCTGCATCATTCAGTTCTTCCACTGGTCTCTAGGGACCATGCTGGCGTACACCCGCCTGCCTGCGTGCTTATTCCTCCACCTATCCTATTTCTCCTTCACCTATTCAAAACTGCTCCGCCCTGTCCTTCTTTCCTGAGCATTGTTGTATTCTTGTGTTTGTGAGCAAAAGTGTGTTCCTGTGCCTGCTATTCCATGTATCTTGACCCATGCATGTTCCTTGCACTATGCTGGCCTGTCTGACCCTTCTGTACTGTTCACCTCTCCTGTTGTCAACCCGGCATTAGAGTTAGAGTTTAAATTCTGTATAGTCTTTATAGCTTAATTGTCACCATTAACCCTTGAAAAAAATACATTCCTATTCACCCATCTACTTCCTCCTCCCCTTCCAAATCATTATCATCCATTTTATAATACAGGTTATGAAAATAGTGCCAGACATTGGCCCTGCTGAAAGTGAGTTCATTGATTCGGTCATGTTAATGCTAAAACAAGGAGATCACCGTTAGAGATGAGCACAACCTGAGCATGCTCGAGTCCAATCATTCGACATTTGAATGCCAATGACTCCTATCTATCTATCTATCTATCTATCTCTCCTATCTATCTATCATATATGCTTGAAAGGATAAAATATAATATGCATTTTGTCTTGGTATGGCGTGGTATATAATATCTTATGATGATTTAGTTTAGATGAGACCAAAATGTGAGGATTTAGATAAGTTTCCTTTCCCTTACACTACTTATGTATTCCACCCCGAAACGCTTTCAGTATGAAATAGAGTTGGTGTCATCCCCCACTAAATATCCATGATGAATGTAATGAACTTACATAAAGATGCACTTTTCACAATGTGTTCATAGATTTATACAGACATTTAATACAATTTAGTGAAATAGTCGCTTAGTGATGTGTGAATCAGCGTCATTTCTCCTTATTTTAGCAAAGCAAGTGCCCTGCAAACCAGTTCTCCCTTCTCTGTTAGTTTTCTTACAAAAAAAACCTGGGCAACTTTAAAGAAGGCTGACAGATTGTAGAGTGACTGGCTGTCTGACAGCTCTGTGCGGAATGACTGCTCTCCCTGCCATGTACAGATCATGATCTAAGTAATAAAAGCTTCCCTTCCCTAGCTGTGTTCCCTGGCCTTGCTCATTCTGCCGCTTCATAAGTGCCAGGGCCACATCAGGTAATCAATAAACAGAGCACGAGCGAACAGACCCAGGTCCCAGCATCTTCCAGGGATGTACACACCGACACCTGACGTGACATAATATAGTCAACAAGTCTCTCTTTCTACTACTTTGTAAAGGAGGAATCCATTTTTTTTTTTTTATAAAAATTCAGATTGAAAAGGTTTTTTTTTAACGTACACAAACATTTGGTCGACCATGTTTTTGTGTATGTTAAAAAACATTGATTAGAGATGAGCAAAGCGCTTTGTATAATGTGCACTCCTCTCATCAAGTCAGCTGCCTGTCAGCGCCGCTCCAGCCTGGGTGCCAGGGAAAAGCGGGATCCAATTCTGGGAAACTGGGAGAAGTTTCCCAGGATTGGATCCAGCTTTTCCCAGCATCCTAGGAGGAGTGGCAGGGAGCGGAGCAGCGCAGAAAGGCTGCGGGCTTGATGAGAGGAGCGCTGATCAAGAAAGCGCTTCGCTCATCTGTAGTTTTGATCTGTTTTTTAAAATGGAAGTCAATGGAAAAATGTATCAAAACAGATGCACACAAATGCATCACTTTTTTGCAAAAATGGATAAAAAAAAAAAACAGATTGCGAAGACGTAGTGTGAACCCAGCCTAAGAGGTACATTTCCTCTTTAAGGGTGCGTTCACACCTACAGGATCTGCAGCAGATCTGCAGCAGATTTGATGCTGTGTTCAGTTATTTAAATGAAATCTGCTGCAGAAAATCAGCTGCAGATCCTGTAGGTGTGAACGCACCATAAATCATGTTTTATGTCAATTTTTCAGTTCTGGTTGTGTGCCATATACTCATTCAAAAACAATTCTCCAGATTTTACAAATCACTAATTTTCATAAAAGTCCATAAATTTACCATAAAGGTCATAAAATACTATGGGAAAAACATTTTGCCCTCCAGAGTTTCCAGTTATTTCCCCAGGTCCGCTTTTCCTGGCATAGTAGCAGCAGGGGAGAAGAGAGGGGAGATGCATTCCCACATGTGAAGGGTGAGGAGAGGGTTTTCTCTAGGACAAGGGCTCCAGCTGTTATAAAATTAAAACTCGCATTGTGATGGGAGTCGTAGTTTTGCAACAGCTGGAAAACTGTGGTTCCCTACTCCTGCTCTAGGATTAAAAGGGCCTGTGAACTTGAAATCAGCATTCGCATTCGCAGCATTCTTACAATGCACTTTAAGGCTACAAACAGACACCAGATCCGCAGCAGATATCACTCTGTGCAGTGATTGGCTGAGCGGGACGTCCAGCCGGGAACCCCTGAAGCAAGCCTGAGCGTGGGGCAGTTGTATATGCTCCGGCCAGCAGGGGGTTAACAGGTGGCATTTACATGTCTTCTCATTCGAATTCACAGCGCAAAATCCATTGTGGATCCATTGTGTGTGAAGCTACCCTAAAGCACTGACAGCCTCACTGAGCAGATAACATTGTCTCATGTGATGTGTTTTTTGTTGTTTTTTTTCAGATTATTATGGCGGAAGAAATAAAACCCTTGAAATGGTATCCCTGTGTGTATCTGGCGGTATCTCTGTTTCCCCTTCTAAACAGGTTAGTATGTACAGTACCGTTAGGTACCATTGTGACGGAAACAAATGCCTGAAGTAACAAAGCTGTGCTTCACAAATTGTCCACAAGATGTCCATGGGGGAACACACCCACTCGAATGGATTTTGGAGTAAGATCACCAGAGAGGGGGTCATTTTATGCTACTTTGCAAATCAAGTTAAAATTTATGAGAAAAATAACACAAAAACATTTTATGCGTTATAAAGAAATGTACCACCACTTTAACCTGTTAAAGACTAGAAATTGTTACATGGTTATTCCTCCTAGCCTTTAAATTGACATGTTAAAGAGATATTCCTGAAAAAATGGTTTGTGTTTTGAGGGGTAAGGGGCGGTGGGGTCTGACCTCTATACCCCCACAGTTCTCCGTGTGGGGGCCCGGGTTCTGTGTAATGAATAAAGCTGTGAGCATGGCACGTGACCAGCGGCTCTGCTTATTCCTATGGAGCCGACGGAAAGAGCCGAGAACAGCACTCTTCTGGTGTACTCTGCTCTTTCCGTCACGCCATAGGAATGAATAGAGCCGTGGGTCACGTGCCGTTCCTGCGGCTCAATTCATAATACAGAAGCGGGCCTGATCGTTGGGGGGTACAGAGGTCGGACCGCCCACAATCTCCTACTTTGAAAAGTTCATTTTTCCTGGAATACCCCTTTAACTTTATTATGCAGGTCAGTCAATGAATGGGTAGAATTGACTTTTTGGCCCCTTTTTCCCCCATGTTAGTTTGTGGCAATTATTGCATTGCTTGTTAGTTTTTTCATTTATGGTGTTTACAGTTTGCCAAAGAGGAGCTCTGGCCAGGAACAGGGTTTTTTTTCTACTATGTGGCCAGGACTGCAGGACACAAACAAGGCTGGATACTTAGCCAGTCTCCTGCCGCTGCCAGTTTCCCAACTGCCCATTCTCTGCTGCAGACCACTTCTTCAGTACTACTGCTGATGTGCAAGCAAGAAATGCCCCTCAGGATAGGCAGCATGGCAGGCAGCAGCTGAGCAGGCATGTGCTGTCCGCATGGCACGTCAGTGGAAGTAGTGAAGACGACGACCTCAGGTCCGGTAGGTTGGAAGCTCGGCAGCAGCGGGAGAGAGAACTGAGAAAGTAAACAGCTTTTTTTATGTTTCCTACACACCCGGCCACAATATTAAAAAAAACTGTTCATGGCTGGATAACTCCTTTAAAATTAGTGTTTTGGGGTATGTCCACACTACGGAATCCCAACAAATAACCTGCCGTGGATTTTGCATCTCGCCCCTGCTCGCAATTTCGCTGGTCCCATAGACATCATCTATGGTTTGTCAGATGATGTCAGAATGAACCCGCTCATTCATTGGGCGAATGGCAGAATCTGCCAAACCATAGAATGAACTTCATGGCACCAGTGGAGATGTGCATGGCGGGGGCGAGCTGCGTAATCCACAGTGGGTGATTCGCTGGGATTCTGTAGTGTGGACATACCCTTAAGCCCCCTATGGGTCTTTACTATGTGATTGCTAGTACATACCTTTACATACATGTATTGCGTTGCCCTTTCACTTTACTGTTCTTCTATTACAGCCTGCATATGCCTATAGAAGTTATATTGTGGCAGCCATGCAGGCCTTCAGAAAACCTCTGACTGCCATGACAACTGATTGGTTTCCCTTAATTGTTTAAAGGAGGAGGGGGAATTAGAGAACTTACAGGTGTGGCACCTGGCATGCAACCCCCTAGATGCTGCAGCCACCACTGTCCGCAGCATCTAGGGTTTAAACAACGGGTTTCAGGGTTGGAGATGTACCCCTTCTTCAGTGGCAGTTTAAGTGTAATGAGGTTTGTTACAATTTTTATACTTATTACATCTGTTATATTTTAATATAATATATTGTATATATATTATAAGTACAGGATATTGCAAATATCCAGAAAACCTCATCCTCATCTAGAATTGCCCCTGACATGACACTAATTTGAGACACTTGAAACACATATAGATTTCCAGAAGAAATGACACATCATATAATATTTAAACAGCTTTATAATTTCTAAAATATTTGCACTTAATTAAAATTAACAGCCTACTTAATTAAACCGGCTTCCTCAAAGGCCAGTAAGAAAGCAATTGCTAGAAGTTATAGGCTATTGTCTTCTCAAAAGACTGCGAGGCCTGACGTTATTGCAAGGGAAAGGCCTCAGTAGAAGAGTGCCTTATCTCCAAAATGTGTGCCTGTCTTGATAACAGAATGGAAAAGTAATCTCTGAACACACTTGTTTGCCTATCATTGAGAATGCAATGGTGTTGTTGCCGGGCTACCATTGAACGCTTGACTAACTCACTGGAACTCAGCGTCTTTCCCATCTCAAGCGATTATTGTCCAGACTGTTTTGACAATTCCACACAAAAGTGTATTTATCATTGAATGATTGAGACGGGAGCTCAAAGAGCAAATAGACCAATGCACCTAGGGTGTCTGCGTACGTCTTATGTGTGTCAGGCAGGCCCAGTGTTCACAATTCCGTCTGTATGTTAGGGTTGGTATACTGCATTAAATTCGCATTTATGGAAAAAAAAAGTCTTTTGTCTAAAATAGGTATTTAAACATTATTTTTTATGCATTATTTTACATTACTTTAGAAAATATAGTAAAAAAAAAAAAAAAAAAAAAAAAAAGATATTAAGTAATGTATAGGGGGTCCACTGTCTAGTGATGTGATCAGTAGAGAGCACACTGGTAAGGTCCTCCTGTGGAAGTAACAACTAGCGGAGAGCAGTAGGGATAGAAAATTGCTGGAATTGGAGCTGCAGGGACTAGGGTAGATAAGTAACTTTTTAATATTTTTTTCTATATTTATGATACGGGAATTCATATAGAAGACAGGCTGAAGCTGCTCAGTTATACGTAAACATTTTTTTTCTAGCATTCCAGGGATCCCAGTGCCAGAACTGATATGTTTTACAGGTATATCTTATCTTTATAGATATATTCAGGGCTTTCTTTTTTTTTTTTTTTTTTAACCGAACAAATATTCTCACATGTTTAATGGAGCAGTTATACCAACGCGTTTTGGTTCTCCTGACCCTTGTGTGCTTTGTGCGGCAAGTGCAGCACGCCAATTGTGGCAGCACGAGGCACACATGCCACAGCAGGAGATCGGGTTCCTCAGCCCATTCATGAGGGGAACTGGGTGTGGATATTCCTATGTTACCATGCTCATGGAGCAGTGGTAACTACAGAGCCATGACTAAGGGTCAGAAGACCTGAAACGCATCAGCATAACTACATTCCAATAAAGATGTAAGAAGTTACACTTACTGAGCTGGAGAGAATCTTTCTTCTGTATTCCAAGACCCCAGTATCCAGGGGTACTACTCGTGCTCCAATAGTGAACTAAATTTGAGAAAACAGGATTCTGCAGAATCTAGGAGTGCTGACTGTCTAATAATAATAAAATATAAAATAAAAATAATAATTAAAGGGGTTGTCCGGCGCTAAAAAATTATTCACAGAATAACACACATTACAAAGTTATACAACTTTGTAATGTATGTTATGTCTGTGAATGGCCCCCTTCCCCGTGTCCCACCACCCCCACCCGTGTACCCGGAAGTGTGGTGCGCTATACTCACCTGTCACGTGCCGACCACGGTCTCCGATCCTCAGCAGTGACGTCTTCTTCGGGCAGCCCGCGGATCTTCCCGAGTGCCGGCCGCCCTCTGCAGCGTCATCCGAAGCTCAGCCGCGATTGGCTGAGCATAACTGTGCTCAGCCAATCGCGGCTGAGCTTCGGATGACGCTGCAGAGGGCGGCCGGCACTCGGGAAGATCCGCCGGCCGCCCGAAGAAGACGTCACTGCTGAGGATCGTGACAGGTATGTATAGCGCACCACACTTCCGGGTACACGGGTGGGGGTGGTGGGACACGGGGAAGGGGGCCATTCACAGACATAACATACATTACAAAGTTGTATAACTTTGTAATGTGTGTTATTCTGTGAATAATTTTTTAGCGCCGGACAACCCCTTTAAATATAAAAAATCTAGTAGGGAAAACCTCCACACAAGTAAAATTATTAAAGTATACAAAGAAAATACTGAACATATGGCTTATTATGAGTTGCATTATATACTAAACATGGAATACTGCAGTTCTTAGCACACATACTGTATACAGTATCAGGCTATGTTCACACAACGTATGTTTTCGTGAAAGCACGGCCGTTGTTGCAATCTGCAATTGCAACAAAGGCTGTACTTTGTACGAAAACATACGTTGCCTTGCCTTCTATAGGATCCTGGCCGAAGCATATACAGTACACAGGGTATACGCTCTGGTGGGGTTTTCTCGCGGCGCCGCAAAGAACTGACATGTCAGTTTTCTGTGGCCACTATTCAGTGAATAGCAGCCGTAGAAAACCATGTTGGTGCACACTATGAAGCGAGCGGCTGCGTAGTGTGCTATGAGGAGTTCTGATGCGGGTGTGCAAGGATGCACCCGATGGCGTGAAAGATCATCAGGGATTATCTTTTCAGAGACTGGCCGCTCTGTGACCCGGCGGGGTCACGGAACAGCCGATCTCTTACGCCATGTGAACATGGCCTTAAACTGTGTGAACCAATCTACCAAGATGACCTCAGTTTGGAGTTAAATGAATGATTGTCTAATGAACAATCATATCACAGAAACACCATACACATTAGTCCATATAGGCCATTAAATTTGTTCAGACTGGCGACACATGATCAATGACATTTAGTGAAGGGTGAACAGTCTTGCTTGGAATATTCCTTCCTGAATCAGAATTTATGGACAAAAGATGTTTCCTGAATAAGATCTTTAACCTGTCACCCAAAAATATAAAGTACAGCTGTCTTCTTTTTGGATATTAAAAGTTTGCCATGGATTGGCTAAAACAATTGATCATTGTTACATGTAGCCTGATGAAGTACAGTTTGGGCTGAAATTGTTCACTTTCATTCACTTTGCTCTGATTAATGTGGGGACCTTCACACCAAACATCCTCACAATAAAAATCATTGCAAATCCTACCCTATTCTAAAGGAGATTAGTCTCCCTTTCAGCAATTGGACATTTTACTTCATGCTTCTAAATGCTTGAATATCATTACAACTTAAAGAGATATTCCACTCAAACATAACTTTTGATATGTTGTTGCTCCTGGTGAGACTAACAATTCATTCCAAACTTGCTATTATCTAGTCTTCCTCCTTCTCCCAGTTCTCAGCTGCTGCTTTCTGCTGAAAACACAAAAATCTGTATGTGAACCTTTCTCTCCTTCTCCCCCTCCTCCCCGCTGACTTCTGAGACGGCTGATGTAAACAAGTTCCTGGCAGGTTGTGGCTTCTTTGTAACACTGGGAGCAGTGGCGGACATATCACTGGTGCAGCTGGTTCAGCTGCATAGGGGCCCAGGCTAACAGAGGGGCCCTCCAGGCTCGGACTCTAAGCCTCAGCCTAGTGGGCCCCTCCACTGCCCCGGGCCCCATGGCATAGGTGATATGTATTGTCCATCCACCCATGTACCAGGCGCCTGATCACATGTCCTGCCACTCATGGCCCACCAGTGCCGGGATTCTAGCAGCCGTGGTCCACCCCCACATACTGCACTCGTCTATTGGATATGTGAGCCACGGATGGCCACACCAGTGCAACGCTCCTACCCTGTCCCAGGATGTGCACACCAGTGACGTCACCTGACAGTCGTACACTGGCGATCGCGTCATCAGGCATCCTGTTGACCTGGAGGACCACTGGGGGCCAGGTGGGTTATTGTGTGGGAATCGGATCAGCCAGGATGGGTAGTGTGTGGGGATAGGGGCAACCAGGATGGGTAGTGTGTGTGGGGATGGGGGGGCAACCAGGATGGGTAGTGTGTGTGGGGTGGGGGGGGGGGGACAGCCAGGATGGATAGTATTTGGTGATGGGGGCAGCCAGGATGGGTTGTGTGTGTGGGGATGGGGGGCAGCCAGGATGGGTAGTGTGTGTGGGGATGGGGGGCAGCCAGGATGGGTAGTGTGTGTGGGGATGGGGGGCAGCCAGGATGGGTAGTGTGTGTGGGGATGGGGGGCAGCCAGGATGGGTAGTGTGTGTGGGGATGGGGGGGGGCAGCCAGGATGGGTAGTGTGTGTGGGGATGGGGGGGGCAGCCAGGATGGGGAGTGTGTGGGGGGATGGGGGGAGCAACCAGGATGGATAGTATGTGGTGATGGGGGGCAGCCAGGATAGGTAGTGTGTGTGGGGATGGGAGGCAGCCAGGATGGATAGTGTGTGGGGATGGTAGGCAGCCAGGGTGGGTAGTGTGTTTGGTGATGGGGGGGCAACCAGGATGGATAGTGTGTGGTGATGGGGGGGCAACCAGGATGGATAGTGTGTGGTGATGGGGGGCAGCCAGGATGGATAGTGTGTGGTGATGGGGGGAAGCCAGGATGGATAGTGTGTGGTGATGGGGGCAGCCAGGAGGGATAGTGTGTGGTGATGGGGGCAGCCAGGATGGATAGTGTGTGGTGATGGGGGGAAGCCAGGATGGATAGTGTGTGGTGATGGGGGCAGCCAGGAGGGATAGTGTGTGGTGATGGGGGCAGCCAGGATGGATAGTGTGTGGTGATGGGGGGCAGCCAGGATGGATAGTGTGTGGTGATGGGGGGAAGCCAGGATGGATAGTGTGTGGTGATGGGGGGCAGCCAGGATGGGTTGTGTGTGGTGATGGGGGGCAGCAAGGATGGGTTGTGTGTGGATATAGGGGGCAACCAGGATGAATAGTGTGTGGTGATGGGGGGCAGCCAGGAATGTGGTGCCATGGTTTGCTTATGGGGGGTGCAGGCAGAATTTTTGCACAGTGGCCCTATGCAGCCTTTGTCTGCCTCTGACTGGGAGGGTTATTCTGAGGTGAAGTTGCTAATGAACTCACTGTGATTAACCATCCCAGCATTACAAAGAAGCTACAATGTTGCAGATACAGCCGGCCAGGGATTTGTTTACATCGGGTGTCTTAAAAGGCAGATGGAGAGAGAAGGAGACAGAGAGAAAAGCTCACACAGATTTGTGTTTTCAGCAGAAAGCAGCAGCTTAGAATTGGGGGAAGGAGACTGAATAGGTAATAACAAGTATGGTATGAATTGTTAGTCTCACCATTGGCAGTAACATTTCAATTCATTCCATGTGTGTTTTTCCCCCAGTTCTGAGCTGCTGTTTTCTGCTGAAAACACAAAAATCTGTGTGAGCTTTTCTCTCCGTCTCCCCCTCCTTTCAAGACAGTTGATGTAAAAAAAAGTCCCTCTCAGACTCAGATATCTGCAACATTGTAGCTTCTTTGTAATGCTGGGAGGGTTAATCACAGTAAATTCATTAGCAACTTGACCTCAGAATAACCCTCCCAGTGTTATAAAGAAGCGACAATGCTGAGGATACAGCCTGCCAGGAACTTTTTGTTTTTTAAATCAACTGTCTTGAAAGGAGGGGGAGACAGAGAGAAAAGCTCACACCCAGATTTTTGTATCTTCAGCTGAAAGCAGCAGCTCAGAACTGGGGGAAGGAGACTAAATAAATAATAACAAGTACGTAAGGAATTGTTAGTCTCACCATGGGCAGCAACATATCAAAAGCTTCTACAGTAGGAAGTATGTTAAAAAAAAAAAAAAAAAAGCCAATTCTGTGATAAGATCAGTAAGGTGTTCCAGCGATAGTCAGTGTAAGACCTCTCTGACGGCGCTCATTATGTGAAAATCTAGATTAATATAATGCGTTGCGTAGTTGTGTGTTTGTGTTATTTTCCTGCCACTGAATTATTCACAAAGCGGATGGTATATGATTCATTTTCTGCAGCACTGACTCCATGCTGGTTAAAGCTTAATGCATATGTGTTCAGATGTGACTGAATCTTCAAAGGAAAGCTAAGCAAATGCTGCCAGATAATATACTATTACCACCATAATTATTATTATTATTATTTGTCTTTGTGTGGTTATGACAGGTTATCCATGCACACGTATTTTTTATAGCGTGATGACATACCCTCCAACATTCATGAGTTGAAAATGGGTATAAAATCCCTGCACCCCTCCCACCTCCCGCCATCCTTGTGGGTGGGGGAGTCTCAGCAGTGTACAAGCAGCTACTTCCCAAAGACTATAATGAAAGTCGTGTATACAGAAGGAATAAGATCATTTCTGTGTATATATATATATATATATATATATATATATATATATATATATATATATAATAAAATAATCTCCCCTTTTTGGAATCACTGGAGTTTGATAACATAAACTTTTGTCTGTGATGTTGAACCCCTAAAACTGCAGGTACCATATACTGTATTGTTTGGTGTGTTAGTTCCCATGAAACTGATAAAGAATGATTAAAACCAGGGCGGTATTCCTAGGCACCCGAGGGCAGATGCCTAGGGCAGCAGTGTTTAGGGGGCAGCCTTTTAGTGGACTATTTCTTTTCTTCTCTAGCTGCTGTTTGCAGCTGAGCTTTGCTTTTCTATTCAGCCACTCTACTTTTTACCTTACACACTTCCGCATGGCCCAGCCACTGCTATTGTCATTGCACATGGTACATTTGTGTGAGGAACTCAGAGAAAGATGGAAATGGCTGGAGGGCAGACAGAAAGATGTTATGTACTAAGGTGTATGGAATGTAGGGCCCTCTACCAAAAGTTTTCTTCTAACCCATGGAGCCATACAAACTTCAGACTTCGGTTACACTGCAACAATGTTCCTGTCACTCATGACGCTATCTCAGTCCTATCACTCTATTCCTGTGTGTTCTACACTTCCAGCATGCCCCTGAACCACTAGCAGCCACAGCTCGGCATTAAGGGCATTGCATCTGCCCACAGAGGCCCCATTATCTCCTGATTTTACCAGCTTGGCACACGCCAGTGAAGGTGCGATGCAGACATCACCCCCAAAATATGATGTTTCTGCACTCCCACTTGACTGTTGGGATTGTGTTCCTGGGGTTGTACCCAGCCTCCTTTTTCCTCTAAACATGTTCTATTTTGGTCTCATCTGACCACATGACCTTGTCCCATGCCCCCTCTGGATAAAGCAAATGATTATTGGTGAACCTCAAATGGGCTTGGACACGTGCTGGTGTGAGAAGAGGGACCTTGTGTGCCCTAGAGGATTTTAATCCATGATGTGTTACTAACAGTAATCTTCCAGACTGTGATCCTAGATCACTTAAGATCATCAACCAGGTCCTGCCATTTAGCTCTGGGCTGATTCCTGACCTTCTTGTATAATCATCCTTACCCCACAAGATGACATCTTGGAGCCCCAGGAAGATTGACAGTCATTTTATTTTTTAAGAATTGCACCAAAAGTTGTTGCCTTCTTACCGAGCTGCTTGTCTATTGTCCTGTAGCCCATCCCAACCTTGTGCAGGTCTACAATGCCAGACACCTCTGTCTCTTTGAAGGTTAAACACCAACTGTTCTGTGCCACAACATAACCATTCATGGAAGAGTCCAGAGGCTCTTGTACATAATACATGGTAGCCCCCTGAATTTATTATTGTAGGAATATTCTTTACTTTTGATATGCGATAGACTGGATAATTTCATGTGTTTAAAGGGGTTTTCTGGGTAGCAGAAGATGGTAGACACTGTGCAGCTATTTGTCATCACAAGTGAGGAAATTGTGCCCACACACAATGATCGTGTTTTAGACCAGCTCCTGCACAAGGGACACTTTTGATATGTGGAATTACAAAAAGTGATTGTCAGGGAGCAGAAGGCTTCAGCTTTCTTCTGCTACCCAGAAAAACCCTTCTTGTTAGTAGAGAGCGGCTGAACTTGCACTGTGCTCTACTGCATGTCCAGTCTTGAGTTTATCCGTCCCTTTTCTAAGGTGGTCGACTGTGCGGTGTTATCTAGTCTGTCCTCAGTGTAGACAAGCGTGAAGACTCCCTTGTTTCTGGTTTCCCTAGGGTTCTTGTCTGGCAACCCATAAAGCTTGGCAAGCTAGTGGCAGGAACAATTTTACACACCTCCTGCCTAGCCTGTAGACAGGCACTAACTAAAGTAAGTGGTTACTAAAGAGGAAGAAGTGTATGTGTAGCCAGACCTAAATGTGAGCTGCAGCTGTGCTGTGTGAGGGTGACATGTAGTGGTTGGAATAAGGAACAGCGACCACCTGTCTTAACCTGTGACACTAGGGTGATACAGTTTTACCAAAGTGTGAGAAGAGAAAAGAAAACACGTAGTGGAACACTACATTATGCAGGATTAGAATAGACATAACTGCCTTTTTCCAAAAACAGTGCTCCTGGTTCCATGCAATAGTTGCAGTATTACACACATACTGAGGACAAGGGTGGCAATGTTTCTAGCTGAAAGCAGTTGTGTTTATTCCTATCCTGGATAACCCCTTTCAACCATTTTCTTTTATAAATGTGTGGTTGTCCCCTCTATAAAAAGAGTAGTTTGTGTGGGAAACATGCATCTCCTCATAAAGTTTTGTCTGCTTCTTAAAGAGGAAGTTCTGGGGGGGGGGGGGCTTGAAATGGCAAATATATGTACTGCTCCCCAAGCCTGCACTGCAGCCGCTTCATGGAGCTTCTGGACCCCCAGCTGTCATCCCCCTGGTCAGGGTCCGGCACAACCCACAATTTGGATCACTGAAGAGCAGGATTTACCTTGCTCAGCCAATCAGTGATTAGCCAACAGTATCCCGTCCCAGTCTGACTGGCAGAGCACGGCCTCCATCAGCCGGGTGGTGACGTAGCTGGCTAGGAGCTCAGAAGACAACCGGCGGGGTCCAGGAGTGCGATGAGGCTCTGCGCGTGCACCAGGACAGGTCACTATAAGTTGTTTGTTTTATTTTTCCCCTGCCCATAAAGATATTGTACTTCCTGCCCGGACTTCTCCTTTAAGGAAGCCATTAAACAAATACAGTGTGTGTACCTTAGATGTTTTAATGAAATATGTTCTGTGACCTAATTACTAGAAGAGGAAAAAAGCAGGAGAGCACCTCTTCTGTAGGACTGTAATCCGCATATGTCTCATGCAAGTAGTAGCCTCATGGTTCTTCATCAATCTCTCCAAGATGATGATTGGTGTGCACAAAGGTATCTGCACCTACAAAACTGGACGTCTCCCCCTCTCAGTTGGAAGTGACTGAATAATGGAGTCTTGAACTATGTTGTTGATTGAATAATGCTTATATATAGTGATGCATTCCTGATTCGGAGTGCACTGTTCTTCAGATGAATACAATTGTGTTTAGTCTCATTCCTAATTTTTTTAAATTTTTCCTTATTGCTGATCGAAATCTCTCTCTTTAAGGCACCAAAATGCAGCACAAAAAAATAAAAAAATACAAAGCGAATGCATTCCTCTAAGGGTGACCTGGGAGTGTGTGCTAATACCCATCCCTCTACCTTTTACAAAATGGCCATGAATCTTTCTATATCACATAGAGTGTTGAACTTGCTTTTGTTCGCGGGCTGTAGTGAGACTGTAGAGCGGGAACATTAGCTTCTCCCGTACTTGCAAGAAACTCATTAACAGCATGAAATAATAGCCAGTATCCAGTGTCCTATAAGAGACTCTAATAGGAACTGTGCATGTTCCAGGAAAGAGAATAAGTACGTTGTTAGCAGTGAAAAGCTTTTTTGCCGACAAAATAGTTCTGAGCAAAAATTACCCTTTTCCAGAAAGAAGAAAGATTAATTCCAGAGCGTTGGTGGTCTTGTTTGACTGGTTAACTTTATGCCTGGGTTGAACTAGAATGACCCGCTGACCTGACAGTGACCCAACGGTTGCTGAACAAAAGGACTTGGCGACAGACTCGGGCCTCAGCTGAGGTCACTGTTGCCTTTTCAATGTGCTCGGCTGCTGAGCATTTGAGTGGATCATTTTTCCTGTCCTTTGCTTCAAGCCATTGAGTCTGGTAACACAGCACAGTTCTGTTCATGTAGGTTGTTACTCTGCAGAATCCAGTTTAAAGGGCACTGTTAGTCTTAAAGGGGTTATCCAGCGAAAATCTTTTTCTTTCAAGTCAACTGGTTTCAAAAATGTATATATAGACTTGTAATTTGCTTCTATTTAAAAATCTTGTCTTCCTATATCAGCTGTTGCATGTCCTGCAGGAAGTGGTGTATTCTTTCCAGTTTGACACAGTGCTCTCTGCTGCCACCTCTGTCCAAGACAGGAACTTCTCCTGCTCTGAACAGTTCCTGTCTTGGACAGAGATGGCAGCAGAGAGCACTGTGTCAGACTGAAAAGAAAACAACATTTCCTACAGGACATCCAGCAGCTGGAAAGTATGGGAAGATGAGATTTTAAATAGAAATAAATTATAAATCTACATAACTTTCTGTAACCAGTTGATTTGAAGAAAAACAAAAAAACAATTTTCGCTGGATAACTCCTTTAAATTAAAGAAAATAGGGAATGCAGTGTCTTAGATATATCTTAACCTGAAATACTATGATCCACCATTGGTTCCTACCAGGTCACCTAGACCTACAGGCAGATGTTAACAGAAAACTGGTGTTGTCACTCACGAACTGCATCTTCCAAAATGAAGCAGCCAGAATACAGAAGAAATTATTCATCTTACAGTTGTAGGAAGACTAAGTAATAAACTCAAGAGTAGTTTTAAGGCTAGAGTTATTCAGTGTTTTTATGGCTTTTTTTTAACTTATGTTAGAAAAAGGCATTTAGATATTACCTAAGTGTATAGGGATTTATGAAATACTGTTTGCGAAGCTTCATTGAATGCTGATAGTAAATGCATGTTACATTTATCAAATGGCAGGAAATACGTCTTCTATGGGGGGGAAATAAGCATCAGTTATATAAATAACTCTTGTAGAAACATTTCTAACAACTTTTTTTTTTTAAATGAAAAACAGCAAAAATACATCTGGCATCACCATCAGGACAACTTTATAATTTCGTACGCTGGTAAGCGATTTAATGCTAGATCTTCCTCGTCTCTAGCCTCACATTAAGGGTAAATGGCCACTGACTGATTTGCTGTGGATTTTTCTTGTGGATATTTCCAAGACAAACCTGCAGCAGATTACAGTACCAGAAAAGTAGATGTATTTTTTGAAATCTAATCTAAAGACATCAAAGATATTACTGATTGAAACTGAAGGTAAGCGGATTTTGACCCAGCCAATCATCCTGCCGGCTTGTTTGTTTTTTTTTTTTTTAAAAAAGGAGCTAGTCCTTTAATGGAGATGCTCACCCATATTCATTTAATTTTTTATACAATTTTTTTTATATACCATTGTTACAGGTGGTTTGGCTATGACAGGAATTCAGATATACAAAGTAGGGATGGTCCGAACAGAGTTCGGTTCGGGTTCGTACGAACCCGAACTCTCGGTAATAATTCCCGCTGTCTGCCCGCTCCGTGCACCGGGGGGCGGATCCATCGGGAGGACCGCCTGGAAAACTGGGATACAGCCATAGCTATAGGCTGTATCCCAGTTTTCCAGGCAGTCCTCCCGCTGTATCCACCCGCTCCACGGAGCGGGCAGACAGCGGGAATTTGATGCCGAGCGTTCGGGTTCATACGAACCCGAACCTCGGAGAGTTCGGACCATCCCTTATACCAAGTATCATCTTTTATGGTAGTTAAAACAGCCCTGCTGCCGAGCAGTAGAAGATGACACATTAAGACAGCCTGTCACTGCGTTTAGACAGCAACTATATTATGCCTAGCCCCATCAACAAACTAAAGATTTCTTTGTGGGTGGGTTGTGACCAACCAAATGGAATACAAGTAGTAGGCCAAGCAAAAAAATCTTAAAGGAGTTATCTGGTAACAAACAATATTCTAAACAACCCCTCTTCCCAATACAACCCTACGTCTAATATACATGTATACCCTGTGTTTTTTTTTTTTCATACTTACCTGCTCTGGATGTCTAAAATTATCTTCTCTGTGTCCTCTCTGACAACACTAATCTCCCTCTTCTCACTCCCTTTGTATACACAGGACATGTGATCTCCTCTCTCGGGGCTGCGTTAGCTTATTATTGGCTTAGTAACCCGGCCCCCAGGAGACATTATCTGCATCATCTCTATGCACCTGTTTACTGGTGAAAGTGCTGCTTCCATAGACTTACATGTGTCCCTGAGCCTAGGTTTCTGTAGTATGAAAAGTTAGAGTTCTACCTCTGCTTGCTGTCAGTGAATGCAGGCATATGTACCTCTCTTTGTGTCACAGCTCTGCATATTGTAAGTGTTATAGATGTTCTTAGAGTCTGGATGGGACTAGATTGTTTTCATTCATAGTCAGCAAGAAGAGATCTAAACCTACAATACACCCCCACCCCTGGTAAACAGATGCACGTTATGTCGTTTAATAGAATTTAGACCTATTTTTATAGTTGATAGTTCGCATGTAATAAAACGTCGTTTGGTCGTTCACAGTAGTGGCGGACGCAGTGTTGACGACAGGACTAACGCAATAAAGATCATAAGTAACGATCATTGTTCCGTGTAATTGGGTGAACGATTTCAGGTCGTTCGCCATAGCGGTCATTTGAGTTCGTTTATTGTTAATCATTGATCGACAAAAAAATTGCTTTATGTAATAGTACCCTAAGACCAGCTAGGTTTGGGAGCATTTCATTTTTTAGCTCTCAGGTGGATAACCCCTTTAAGAGAAGACAAGTGGAATAAAAAGAGATAAAGAAGGAGGTGAAAGAACCAGATTCAAAAAGTAGATTATAGAAAATGAAAAGCAGCGTGGAGGGGAGATCACAATACAATAATCTGTTATAGAAAGAAGTAATGACGGGAGAGGATCAGATAGTTCACCTGCTCACCCTAATAAAACCCTAATTCTCAGAACGCCAGAAGTGAATGCTCTTATTTGCATGACAAAATTGATTTTGTTCAAGAACACTAAGAGATATGCAAATAAGACCTTTTACCTGGCCTGAAGCGAGAGGGAAAAGTTTTGATGTTGAACAGCCTAAAATTTGAACTGAAAGATTGGTGGAAGGCATCACAGCTGACGGGATCAGCGGCAGACACAAAGGGCACAGATTTGGTGATTGGGTAACAGAGGAATAATGCAATGGGCCTTATAAAATTTTTCTGTAAACTACACCCCTAAATGGTCAGTTCCGTAAGGGAACTAAAGTACATCCCTGCTTAACCATTTCTATATAGTGTTTCACTCGAAACGGTAAAGGGGTTGGCCACTTCACAGTAAAATTGTTGTGTGTGTAGTATAAGTTGGTGTATTTACAATACTTACTGACCGCAGCTCCCTGTGTGCCTCTTAGAGCTAAAATCAGACTCCCCTCCTCCAGGTTGAGCCTGCTCTTTGGTGAGGCTGTCCATAAGATGGCTGACATGGAGGAGCATGTGACCATGCCCCGCCCCCAGTGTCCTCCATATGTATATACAGGCTCAGTGGGGGCGGGGCATGGTCCCATGGTTCTCCATGTCGGCCATCTTATGGACAGAATCACCACAGAGCAGGACAGCACAGTTTGGAGGAGGGGAGTCTGATTTTAGCTCTATGAGGTACACAGGGAGCCAGGGGCGGATTAACTTTACCATAGGCCCCGGGCTGTTCACCAAGCCTGGGCCCCCCCACCCCACTGTAACTATGGCAGCACTAGCCTGGTGTTCATAGTACAGTATAGATAATGTCATGATGTCCTGATTTGTACAAAATTGCCATAAAAAAACTGTAATTTTTGCAAATCATGGCAGAAGTGTAGCCTGGAGACAGTACACCACTGAAAGTATAAGTCTTTTTGGGTGGTCATGGGCCTCCCAGGAGCTCAGGGCCCCGGGCTGCCGCCCGAAACGCCCCTATTATAATCCACTACTGCAGGGAACTTTTAGTATAAAGTGGTCAACCCCTTTAAATTGTAAGTGTGTTACTTTTAAAACGATCTGTTTAATATGAAGGCATCTTTAGTGGACGTGGATAAAACAGTAACAATTACACAGTAAATGAGAAGCACAAAGAAGGGCATACTAGATGGACCTTCATTACCGTTGATGATTTTCTATTTCAATAAGCCATTTGTTTGGGGACTTTTTGTAATGCAATTGGGATGGGAAAGTGGCAAGCTATGAAAAAATACAGACGGTGGAAGAGGTCACAATAGAGATTAGTATGGGACAGCAACTGGAAAGATGGCAAGAGAAAAAGGAGGGAATTATCAAAAGCAGCCATTTGGAAGACTAGTAGTAATAAATGTACAGAGAGAGGCCCATCTCAAATAGTCCTACGTTACAATGCTGTAAGTAACAGTACAATGGCACCTCTGTTTTTCCTGCACTCATTTTCACATATCCATCGAGTTTGGCTTGTGACATGTCAAGAACTTGGATCAGTCACTGCTCTGGACCTACTACAATATGCAATGTGTCAGAACAGTAAAATGTGCAATGTTTATGTCCATTAGTGGCAAAAGAACCAGCAATTAGACAGCTGGCAGCCAAACAGCACCTCCTGAACAGCAGGGAATCTGGGCACTAGTCTGCCATCATTAAGGCATCTTTAGGGGCTTTGTTAGTAAAAATACATTTGCTGTTAAGTGTCTGTGTCAAATATCTGCCTTAAAGGGGTATTTTCTATATAGCTGTGGTCATAGAGAAAATATTAAACATCCTATGCTTACCTGTCTGCGCTCCCCTGGTATCCTGATGGTTGTGTTTATGGTGACCCCCATCTACAGTCAGCGGGGGACACCGAAAACACCGCCAGCAGGACATTGACAGGTAAACATAGGATGGTTGTTATTTTCTAAATGACCGCTGGTATATAGGAGAAATTTGCAAATGCCAGACAGCCACTTTAAAGAGAACCTGTCAATAAGATAATCTATCACCATCATGTAATAGAGCAGGAAGAACTGAGCAGATTGATATATATCTTTGTGGGAAAAGATTCAGTATAACTTGTAACATGTCGAGTGAAATCCCTGCTAATTCTGTGATAAGGAGTCCAGTGGGCGGTGTCACTCAATGGACTGGACTCTTTAGCAAGGACACATCAGAGATTTCAATTAATAATTTACAATTTATACAGATCTTTTCCCCATAAAGCTATATATCAATACACTTAGCTTCTTCTGCTCCATAACATGATGACGATAGGATAGATAGCATTTCCATGGTGACAGATTCCCTTTAAGTTAAAAAACCTATGACTTTTTTTTCCAGCAGGTGGTGGTGCTCGAGGTGGGATGAACCAGTAGTATGTACAAAAGAGCCTGGCACTCACCAAGTCGTATAAATCATTGATTGTAGTGCAACATGCACTAGTATACCGAGTATTACATGAGTATGTGTTTTGGCCCAGCACGGCCTTCATCAGCTTTACTTATTATCTTGTAATCTGTAGCATCACAGGGGCCAGAAGAGGTGGAGTCCCAGGAGAGCACAGGTTACACCAACCCTGCCAGAGAATTATCTCCCATTGAGCTCTTGTTTTCCAACCTCTTCTGGATTTTGTTGGATTTAAACTGAATTTAACACAAATCCTCCATAGAAAATAGTTTTTGTACAGAGGTGCACACTAGTACTGTATATATCTCTTGGGGCTGCAGTGTAGAACTGTTGCAGGATTGTGCATGAGACTTTAATAATATAGGCATGGCTTTAGCACGTTAGGTACCAGAACATAGCATCAGTGGTTGTCATTATTTGAGTAGATGTTGTAGAACGTGCAGTTCCTCATTACCTTGTTTTCAGGTTTTGGAGAAAAGAACAGATCCTTAAAGCGTAACTGTCATGTTTTATTGCAGAAATCAGTAGTATAAGCGATTTTAAGATACTCTGTAATAGGTTTCATCAGCCAAAAAAGCCTCCTTCTGTACTCAAGGAGCAATCTCCCAGCCTCCCCCCCTGACTTCTTATCTGTGCATTATCAGGCAAACACGTCTTCATTACAGAGAAGCCAGTGAAGACGGGCTCTGCTCTCTCCATTGTAAGCCTATGAAGGGGGGAGGGGCCGAGGGAGATGAGGGAGCAGGAAGAGGAGACATGAAGGTCAGCTGTTTGTAGATTGTCTGGGCACCTAAAACGCAAAATTCAGGTGTCAGAAAGGTCAGTGCTTATCTATGAACTTACTGAGAGAAGATTGCAGGGTGTTGTGCTGTGCAAGACTGCTCCGTGCTCAGTCACTCCTAACAGCCCCTCCCCTCTCCATAGCCACATAATGGAGACAGAAATCCTGCTTCTTCTGATGTGAGGGGGGAGGCTGGGAGATTGCTTTTTCAGTCCAGAAGGAAACTCTTTTAGTACATAAAACCTATTACAGAGTTTCTTAAAATCGCTTGTACTGTTGATATTTAATGTTTACAGAAAAATTACCCTGAAATGACAGTTACGCTTTAAGGGCCTTTTACATTGGACGATTATTGTGCAATAAATTGTTGAATCGTTTGAATGTAAGCGATAATATTTTGGTGTAAACGCATCAAGATCGAACGATGAATGAAAATTTGTTCATATGTTGTTGATCGCATTGTTTGAGCTGACCTCAAAATCATTTTAAAAGGGAAACTATAAGCAGGTTAGACTAATGTAACCTGCTGATAGCCCCCTATTGCGCATGGGTCACCAAGGAGGACCGTATGTCTCTTACCTTCCTCCTGTGTGCCGTTCCTGTGCGGTTTGCAGCATAATCCTCAGTTCCGAGTACCTTTAGGAGCCCTGCCCCGCCCCGATCGCATGAGCAGGCCAGCTCCTTCTGAAGCCCCAATTTCACAGGGCGACTTGAGGAGCTGTCAGCGCTCGTTTGCTTTTTGTTCCCTGCTCCTCATTCCCCGCGTGTAATAGCGGCGGCAGCGAGCGGGTGAGTACAGGGGGGGCTGTGGGGAGCTGTGGGGGGGCTGTCCAGTAGATCACTAGATCATCCGGGCAGCCCATTAGGGATAGCAGCGGTATACTGCCACGGCTCCTAGTCCACGGAGCGACGACAGCAGATCATTGCTGTATGAGTGGTTTATCTTTCAACATGTTGAAAGACAAACGACTGCAACGATCAGTCGACATTGTTCATCTTCGCTGATCATTGCCTTCTATTACACAGAATGATTATCGTATGCTATAGGCCCAATCTTTCCATGTAATAGGGCCTTGATGATAATCAGTAGATCAGTCGGGTCGGGAAAGCACTCGGGGAGCGGGGCAGTCCTCCTAGCAGTGCCCCAGACTGAATATCACTGCTAACAGCACGGAAATGGTGCTGAGAAGGAAGGTAAGAGACATGCCTTCTTCCTCACCGTTCCCGTGCCCAATAGGGACATATCAGCAATTACGATGTAAATACGATCATATCAATGACTTTTCTCAGTGATATGTCTTTTTGTCTACACGACTGTTTTTAAAAAGAAAAAAAAAAACATTGCTTGTTCTTCTCCAAACTAGCGCTTAAGCGATCTTTCTGTACGTGTAAAAGGACCCCTGTTTCTGCTGTCTGTCCTGTACTGATCTTCCCCAGTATACCAAGGAGCTAAATGCTGTTATAGCCTATCATATCCTCTTGTTCATCATCTTTCAGTGACAGTGAAAAACAGAATTGCTACAAGCCAGTAGAGCAAAAGCAGATATGTGATTGCGATTGTGAGCAAGATAAGCCATCAATAATTCATAGAGAACTATTTCTTGTGTGTTCCACTAGATCTCACACTATACCAGGAAATCACCAGATAATGACCATTAAGAAGTCCTATTAGCAGTGATTGAGGGTACCATTATGTACCCAGAAAAAAATACTTTTCATGAAAGGGTAAAACCTTGATCTGGATAGGCAAAAGAGTCCGTGGAGCCTCGGTTGCAAGTCTCAAAACACGGGATAGCCAGATATCCCTAGCCTGTTGCCACGGGGTGCCTCCAGATGGGGAGAGCACCACACCACCCTGATAGATAACCCCTTAAGTCCCACTTGGTTGCGAGTATTGGAACATATATGGGGGAACAACAGGGTGGCCCCTTTCGTGTCAAAGTCTAACTCAAGATGCGAGTATTGCAATCATGACAAGGGCTTGCCAAGGCAGGCTTCCATCCACAGACAGCCGTTTCTGGGTATTTGCCCCTCGTCAGTGTGGAGCAGGATTATGGCTAGTTGGGGCAATGACAAATCAACCAACAAAACACAGTTATCACTGAACTCAAGGAGATCAGTGAAAAAATTGCAATGAAGTACTCAATCAAGAGTCTCCACTAATGCCCCCAAAAATTTAAATATGCAAAAAAGGAGTCCGTGGAGCCTCGGTTGCGAGTCTCAAAACACAGGAATAGCCAGATATCCCTAGCCTTTTGCCACAGGGTGCCTCAGATGGGGAGAGCACCACACCACCCTGATAGATAACCCATTAAAGGGGTTTCCAGTGCCACAAAAATATGGCCACTTTCTTTCAGAGACAACACGACTCTGGTCTCCAGCTCAGGTGTATTTTGCAATTAAGCTCCATTAACTTCAATGGAACTGAGCAGCAAAACCTCGCCCAAGCTGGAGACAAAAGTGGGGCTGTCTCTGGAAGAAAGTGGCCATGTTTTTGTAGCGCTGGATAACCCCGGCGAGATTCTCGCTGCGAGCCCGGCAGGTCCTGGCAGTTCCCATATACTACATACTTGCTGCGGTCTAAACGACCGCAGCGAGTATGTAATTCTGCCGCCCTTAACCCCTTCTGCTCCCGCCCGGCTCCCCCGCCTGTAAGCATACTTTACCTGTCCTTGCTGCACGGGTCCGGCGTCCTGCTCTCCCGTCCGGCCAATTAGTGTGTTTCCCAGCCGCAGCCACTGATTGGCCGGACGGGAGAGCAGGACGCCGGACCCGTGCAGCAAGGACAGGTAAAGTATGCTTACAGCGGGGGAGCCGGCCGGGAGCAGAAGGGGTTAAGGGCGGCAGAATTACATACTCGCTGCGGTCGTTTAGACCGCAGCAAGTATGTAGTGTATGGGAACTGCCAGGACCTGCCGGGCTCGCAGCGAGAATCTCGTTGCGAGCCCGCCCGTGTGAATATACCCTAAGTCGCACTCGGTTGCGAGTATTGGAACATAAAAAAGGAATCTGGATAGACCATAGACAATAGGAATGCCTTGTCCAGTAACTATTCTGATCATCACAGTGAACACCTCCACTAAGTGTGAACTCATGTATGTAGGGTGGGTGCAGGAGTACAGAGTTAGGGGTTGTCAAATAGTTTTGTCAAATTCTCTTGTACAGCTGAATAACACAGCCCCCATGGGGGGGGATCTTTTCAAATCAACTGGTGTTAGAAAGTTTTATAGATTTGTAATTTACTTCTATTTAAAGGGAATCTTTCAGCACCCAGACCCGACCCGAGGTGCTGACAATGTGCATTAAGTTGTAGCTCACTAGTTGATAGGTTGACTTAGGTGTCAGTGGAGGGTATAATGCATTCTGAAAATTGGGGATAATGCATTCTGAAAATTGGGGATAATGCATTCTGAATATTGGGAATAATGCATTCTGAATATTGGGTATAATGCATTCTAAAATTGGGGATAATGCATTTTGAATATTGGGGATAATGCATTCTGAATATTTGGGATAATGCATTCTGAATATTGGGGATAATGCATTCTGAATATTGATGAGCGCTCTACACAATGGAGAGCTGGCCGTGCAGGTTCGGTGCACTCTCTTCATTGTGGGGAATATATCTCCTCCATTCCAGTGAATACCAACAATCTTAAAGGTTGGACCCCATCAAAAATTTAACACTAACATTTTCATCATACACATGATTGAAATCCTTAATCCCCCCCCCCCCCCCCCCCCACACACACACACCAAAACTGATAATAGTTACAATTACAAGAGACGTATATACCCCTAATTACAGGCTGAAGATCCTCCTGGCTGAGGAGTCTCCCTTTTCATCCGCTCCTTAACCATCCTCTTCCTCCATCTTCTCCACTTTCTAAGATTCTATTGCATGGTAGTCTTAATGGCTATGTCCATGGGTTAATATAAAAAATATTGTCAATGATAGCCATTAATCACTTAACTATACCTAGGATGGGATTAGTGAAAAACTAATAAACTGAGATATCCTTTTAGCTTTGCCATAGGCAAATTTCACACATGGTCATGGACATACTGTGGACCATCAATTCTTTTACTCCAGTGTGCCAAATGCTCTTTTCCAATGTGCTCTCTACTCCCGGCATTTTTTTTTTCTTTCAAATCAACTGGTGTCAGAAAGTTATATACATTTGTAAATTACTTCTATTTAAAAATCTCAAGTCTCCCAGTACTTATCAGGTGCTGCATGTCCTGCAGGAAGTGGTATATTCCTTCCAGTATTTATTCCACAGTGCTCTCTGCTGCCACCTCTGTTCATAACAGGAACTGTCCAGATTAGTAGCAAATCTCCATAAAAAACCTTTACTGCTTTGGACAGAGGTGGCAGCAGAGAGCACTGTGTCAGACTGGAAAAAAAAAACTCTACTTCTGGCAGGACATACAGAAGCTGATAAGTACTGGAAGACTTGAGAATTTTAAAGGGAATTTGTCAGGTCCCTACCAGGTACAGAGCTGGAGATAGCTGTGGCACTTCAGCTTCCAAAAAAAATGCAGTTGTATACCTTTGCAAAGGACCATAAGCAAAGACAAAAGCACCCTTTGTTTTATCTGCCTGTGTCGGCACCTCTGTACCTTGTACATACCGGACAGATTCCCTTTAATTCCGATCTCTTGCTATATCCCTGGATGAGGGTGTTTTGTCAGTGTTTGCTGAGAAGCCGGTACATATTCTTGCATTGCAGAGCTTTGGCTTGCTTTTAGTGCTCGGGCTTTGGCGCAGCCCACACTATTTAATGTTATTAGCCTTCAACAGCCTGAACCCTCTGAAGCCTTCCATCAATTCAATAATTAAAGCCCAGACACAACACTCTAAAAACACTTTCTGGATCACAGCGATTTACAAGTTTGTTGTATCCATCAATCAAAATAAGCAGAATGAGCATCAAGTCAAGGACAACCAGTGTTGGCAGCAGAGGGCAGAGCATCACCAGAACAGTCTAGTTACCTCTCCCACACTCTTCTTCCATGTATTCCTTTACAGTCAATGAAACAATTGTTTACAATAATTTCATCTTTTCAATACTTTTTCCATTTCATTGTTTTTCGCTCCGCTATTATATCAGATACAAATAAAGCATTACATATAAGGTTTTTAAAGCACATGAAACACACAAAGTGAAGACCCAAAACATGACCTGTTAAACAAAATAAACTATTATGTAAGGCTACGTTCACACAGAGCAAAAGGAGCGGATTACGCAAGGAAATATTTCCGCCTGAAATCAACTGACGCTGAATTCCGAGCAGAATATAAGCAGAATGCAAGCAGAATCCCTGCGTATTCTGCTAGGAAAGTGTTCAGCTCGTAATCAGCTCTTGACAAATTCAGCGCGGAATACTCGAGGAATCCGCGCTGAATCCGCATGCATTCAGCGCTGAAATTCAGCGAGTATTTGGTGAGTAAACTAGACTATACCAGAACATATACTAGAATCCTCCTCCCCCCCCTTTTCCCCATTTCCGCGCTGATTCAGCGAGTAATTTCTGCTTGTATTACGCTTGTATTCCGCGCTGAATCCGCGCTGAATCCGCGCTGAAACAGAAAATCAGAGCCCCATTGATTTGTATAGGCTTCCGCTAGCGGAAGAATGAACATGTTCATTCTCCTGGCGGAAAGCGGATTAGTTCAGTGCGGAAATTCCACTGTGTGAACTGCAGAGCAGAATTTCCATTCAACACAATGGAAATTAGCTCTGCACCTATTTTAACGGCTGAAATTTCAGCGCTGATTCAGCGCAGAAATTCAGCTGCTTTTGCTCAGTGGGAACGAGCCCTAAGAGTATAATTCAATACAAGCCTGAGTCTTAGAAAAGTAGATAAAATGCTGACCATATTATCTGCACTGAATATATGTACTCAGAGAAATATATGGGATGTACAATAGAGTTCTGGGGTCTTACATTGTGTACAGTTAAGGCTCTATTACACAAAACGATTATTGGCCTCTCTTGGCCGACTACCGGTCATACGACCACGATCAGCTGACATGCACGATATCGGCTGATTGTGTCAGTGAGGGTCTGCTTCTCGTCACTCCGTGTAATAGGAGCAGGGGCAGTAGACTGACGCTGACATCAATAGGCAGCCCAAATGATCTATTGATTGGTCAGGCAGCCCTTTATGCTGCTCCAGGCTCGCTGTCAGTGCATGTAGTCACACAGCCAGCGAGCGGAGAATGAGGGTAAAGCAAGCGATGAACTGAGAGGTTGACGCTTGCTCCCCCCTGATTATTGTGCTATGTAATACGGCCTTAAACCATTATGTTTGAGTCAGGAGCCAGCCATCATGCTCAGCTTCCAATCAGGGGCGGTCTTGGCATTTCTGGGGCCCCACGCAAAGTTATGTCTGGGCCCCCCCCCCCCTCGACACGCGTTCCAAAACAATAGACCGCTATGTGTTGCCCCCTGTAGTATATACCCCTTGTGCGCTACCGCCAGTAATATATACTCCTTGTGTGCTGCCCCCAGTAGTATATACCCCTTGTTTGCATCCCCCAGTAGTATATAGACCCCTGTGTGTTCCCCCAGTTATATATAGCCCCCCCGTGTGCTCCCCCAGAAGTATATAGACCCCCTGTGTGCTGCCCCATTTGTATATAGACCCCCTGTGTGCTGCCCCCAGTTGTATATACCCCCTGTGTGCTCCCCCACTAGTATATAGGCCCCCTGTGTGCTCCCTCAGGGGTATTTAGCCCTCCTGTGTGCTCCCCCACTTGGATACAGACCTCCTGTGTGCTCCCCCACTTGGATATAGACCCCTGTGTGCTCCTTCAGTAGTATATAAACCCCCTGTGTGGTTCCCCCAGGAGTATATAGACCCCTGTGTGCCCCACCAGTATTATATAGACCCCTTCACTCTTGTGGCCGCAGAAAGGGTTCTCCCTGCGATCACAAGAGACCGCACTCCCCTTGTCCTGGCGCCGATGCTCCAGTGATGTCACTGGAGTGCCGGCACCACAAGGACAAAGCTGCCACTTGTGACCGCAGGGAAAACGCTTCCTGCGGCCACAAGAGTGACTGACAGGAAGGGGGCCAATGTCTCCCGCCCTGTCAGTGCTGCTGCATGTAACTATGAGCGCTCATTACGAGTGCTCATAGTTACAGTTCAGATGGCAGCAGCGAGCGGGGCAGCAGCCCTGTCCAGCGGTCTTGAGCACAAGACCTGGATGTTGGGGGCCCCAAGCGATCGCTTGGGGTGCTTGGTGCCAAAGACCGCCACTGCTTTCAATGACCTGGCAACCATTTTGGTGGGTTGCAGGGAGTGCGCCGATGGCTTTTCTATCGACCGGCCTGCTGGGACTCTAGTCTCCATAAGTATCCTCCCCTCTGTGTCCCCTTTGCCTGCGATAGAGCTTCCTTGTGAGCTGATTGTATTCCCTGGTTTTCTGATCCTGGTTTTGGCTTCCTGACTCTTCCTCTGATTACCGATTCTGAACTGCAACAACCGACTGATACCGACTCTGCAGATTGACTTTGATTCATTGTGTTTTGTTTGTCCAGTCTGCGTTTTTGTGTTTCCACTTACTTGTTCAGGTCAGGGACTGTCGCCCAGTTATCCGCGGCAGTTGTAAGTAGGAACAGGGGGCGGGCGCCAGTACAGGGCCTCAGCTGTCCATTGTATGGCATCCGGTCAAACATAGGTCAGGGCAGACAGAGTTTGATCAGTAGAGAAGTAAGTCTGAGGACATGATGGTCCCGGTTCTTGCAGTATGTAGGATGGGCAGTAAGTCAAGGCAGGCAGCAGACAAACGGACGTGCACAGGAATCTAGGCTTTTTAAGAATGAAATTTATCTATGAGATAATTTAGGAACTTATTTCCTGAGGTGATAAATGATGGGGAAAAGATCTTTTAAATAGCAAATGAGTGCCAGTTGCCCCTAGTTCCCTCCTCACTGTTGATGCTATTACATGGAGCGGGGGGGAGGAATCATCCAGGGGGTCCATAGGAGATAGTGTCTGCTGACGCCACTCCCGCTACATGGAGCAATGGCCAGCAGACTGTCGCTATTATTAAGCTTTTAGGTCATGCTTTAAATCAACGATCAGCAGAAATAGTGTATGTTGTCTGATCGTTGATTTAAAACATGACCTATTACAAGAAATGATTATCGACCGGAACGGCCTCCAATCGGCCGAGTACAGCCGATAATCACTAATAGTACCTTAAGTCATAAGTTCCAGAGCAGAAGGATTACAGCGGCAGAACAGAGGAGCACGGAAGAGAAATGCATGTCCCAGCTGCTGGAAGTGGAGCAAGGAAGAGACCTTGATATAACCTGTAATATGTAATACATTGAAGTGTGTAAAAATACTTGCATAAACCTCATATTCCGATGTTGGGAAGATTCCCCTTGACCCACATTATGATGTCAAAACCTATTGATTACTTAGAGATGAAGGATGCCATAGAGATGCTTCTTCTATCTACCCCAAGGAACAGGTTTACATAGAGGAAAAAGGAGGTTGTATTGTGTATATAATACAGTAAACCTCTTAGTGACGACCAGCCAAAATGGCACTGAAAGTGTCTATGTATGCATAGTCCATGCATAATATAGGGTGAAACGGTTACAGGAAATGTGGTCTAGAATAGGGGGGGTTATCATTTGGAGACGTTTCGCTGTACGGTATGTTCAAGAGTAATTAATCAATGCTTAACAGGAAGCTTCCCTTCGCGAGGTGTGAATTAGAAGGAATAATGTATCCCTGTATTAATTATAAAGAAGATTAGATGTCACCTCCGAGTTCTATGATCAGCATAAATATGCTCCAGCCTCGTGCTTTTATATGGTGACAGTACTATATGGTGACTTCTTTATAATTTACTATAGAAATTACATTACCAGTATCTTATGGTATAATTTACCTTTATAAGACCCAGTTTGTAGCCCATATCAGCTGGTTTCAGCAGTATGAATATTGTTCTGCTCATCTACTGTATGCCTTCAGGGGGTTTCATTGTATTCCACGAACACATTAAGAAAAATGGTCAGCTCACTAGTATAGGGATCATTGATTATGTGTTATCTATGGTCCCCAGAGTGACCCCATAGATCTGAATGTAAGTGAAGATCAATTTCATTATTCTTCTGTCTTACGTGTATTTTTAATTTACCTTTTAGAATCCATAATGCCTTCTACCCAAGTCATCCAGTGTTCGTCCTCACGTTGCTGCATGTGATGAGTGCGCCACTTCATGGGTTGGCCAACACCATTGTTTTTGTATTGGACAAAGAAACTTGGAGCCAGCTTACAGTGACATCGCTGAGGGTGAGTATGTGATGTATTTATACTGTTATCCCTGAAGCATTCCATTTGTAAGTCCATCAATGGCTGGATATATAATATATCAGGCTTTCTAAAGGTGTCCTTACATCTTCAATGGCTGGAGGGGGTTGCCATCAGTGGGGAAA
The DNA here is from genome assembly GCF_027789765.1 of Dendropsophus ebraccatus. Lineage (NCBI taxonomy): Eukaryota > Metazoa > Chordata > Amphibia > Anura > Hylidae > Dendropsophus > Dendropsophus ebraccatus. The sequence continues at coordinate 27,654,011 of NC_091464.1, forward strand.
CCGGAGACCCGTAGTAGGACACTTGAGTGCAGCCAGTTAAGCATGAGCTTCATAAAATGCGTGACCACCAGGGCCATACTTACCTCTAGGCACCCGTGGTCCGGTGCCTAGGGCAGCACCTTGCAGGGGGGCAGCACCAGGGAGCAGGGGGAAGAAAAACACTTTTTTTTTTTTTTTTTTTTTGTCTCTCACCTCCCGTTCAGACTTGCCAGTAAATCTGGTGTCTTTTCAAAAGGGGGTGGGGGTTTGGGGTAGGGTGGTATTGGTTAGGTCTGGTATGGTGGTGTTAAATATGACGCCTGGAGCTATCACCTACCAATCCTGTGGTGAAATTTGTTGATGTTTTAAGCAGTTAAAAACAATGAAAAACATGATTCAGACAATAATTCTACTCTGTTCTATTCTATTCTGATCGTTTTCTCTATTCCACCGAGCGATAATCGGCCCGATTATCGCTTCCGTGGAATAGGCCCCTTACTGTCCACATCCAATTTAAAGGGGTTATGTTATAATATTTTTTTCTCCTAATAGCGCAGTACTGCTTAAAAATGAAATAAAAATGATGAAATAATATCAACATGATTTCCTTGTAGTGCCAGTATTGCCCATTCCCTGCTGATCAGCACTTCCTAGTTTATGACACATAGCAAATGTCTCCTCAGCCAATCACTGACTGCTGAGGTAGGGATCAGGAAGTGCTAATCAGTGTGGAGAATGGCAGCTGCAGCTGAGTATTGCTTATTTTTGATTTTCATTACTTTTAAGTCAAAATTAACTCTTAAAGGGGTTAGTTTTCAGCATTAATAACAAATTATAATTGGTAAAAATAAAATAAAGATGTACTCTCCTCTCCTAAGCCCTATGCAGTTTCAGCACCAAAGCTTTCAGTCTCCTGTCTACTTCCTGCCAGCCTTTACCCTGAAGATCTTTACTTCTCTAAAGCTCAGATCTGTCTGCTAAACCTATAACTGATGGTAGATATGTTTGATCTATTATCACATAGCTGATACCAGCTGATATTTATTATCACATATCATTATCACATAGCTGAAATCAGAGTTTCTATTAGAAACTTAGGCTAAGTTCACACAATATGTAAAAGTACTTTGTACGGTGTGGAAAACTGCCCATTCTTAAATGGGATCCCGGCCGGAGCAGTCAGTTTTCTGTGACTGCAATTCAGTGAATTGCGGCCACAGAAAGACCTGTCAGTTCACACAATGAAGCTAGCGGATCCCGCTGCTTGCTTCATTGTGTGCTATGAGGAGTTCTGATGCGGGTGTGCGCCCGCATCAGAACTGGTACTGCAGTACTGTCCGGGATGATCTTTGCAGAGACCAGCCGTTCCGTGACATGGTGTGAACATAGCCTTAAAGCCTTAAAGTGTACCTGTCCTTATAACTTTCAAAATCTAAATAAATAAGCCGTAGATGTGATATACAGCATATATGCAATTTACATTCATTATTTTATTTTTTTTTTGTTATCATGGAAAACATGGCACTTCCTGTTTACAGACTCATTTTTTCCCAAAGAGTCTAAACACAGGAAGTCCCATGTTTCCCAGGTCATTTGCACTCACAGAGAAGGCAGTCATTTGACAGACACATTGAGCCATGACTGTCTGGTAAAAAAAAGATACTAAACACATGAAGTCACAGCAGTACAACCAGCACAAGACTAAAAAGCTGCCTTCAGGAGACTGGACCTGGATACAGGTAAGTATAGCTTTGTTTTAACATGATAAAAAATAATGTAAATTGCAAACTTTCTTTATATCACATGTTGATTTAGATTTTTAAAGTTATAATGAGAAGTTCCCTTTAAGTTCACGCCCATCTGACTATTAACAGAATTGTGAGACAATCTACAAACCTACATATCTCAGGAATGGGAGGCCATATCAGGAAACTATAAAAAATTGTGCATTCACAGCACCCTCCTTTTAGAGGCTGGGACCTTAAGGAACCCCTTTTATTTTTAACTCCTTATTTTTTTATGATTTTTAGGGGTAGTGCTCTATCATTTAGTAGCCTTGTCCTGAATTGTTCTCACCATAAAATGGGTTAAATCTTTGCCTGAGAATTCATCCTACTTCCATCTGTGCTGAGTGATAAATAATTATACTTCACAGTCTTTCCCATCTGGAGAATTAAGCCTGTTAACCCAATGCTACTGGACTATCCATAAATCATTATTTTCTGCTCTTCTCGCTCATTAGAAAGCTTTGCCCAATTTATATGAGCAAGGGTTGTGCTTAAAAATATATAAAAAAAAAAACTATTGTCCACTTAGAATAACAGAATATTCATAGCATCTTGTTATCTTGTTAGGCTCTAAACAATTAAGAACTCCCCGGGGATCAATATATGCCCAAATTGTGTGATAAATACACAGACAATTGCTCCTATTGTTTCCTAAATAAAATAATTGTTATAATTGTACTGCTCCATCATAGAACAATTTCACCTCTTTTCGTGTAGATACCAGTTTTCTCATAGGTTATCTATAGATTCGCTCACTGTTGTGTATGTCTGTTTACAATAAAGATGAGAACGTAGAGATTTAAAAATTTGGTCTGATTTTTCAGAACAAAGGAGGATCTCCCATTTGATGTGCAGGTTGATAACTGATTTTATCCGGATTCTAATTAGACTTCTGTTTTTTTTTTTGTGTTTTTTTTTTGTATACTTGCAATTTGTATATTTGTAATTTACTTCTATTTAAAAATCTCACGTCTTCCCATACTTATTAGCTGCTGGCTGTCATGCAGGAAGTTGTGTATTTTCTCCAGTCTGACACCGTGCTCTCTGCTGCCACCTACACTCCAGGTATAGTTGAATCTCTAAACCCAAATGTGTTGGAGCTATGGTCTAGGGGTAACTCTCCTGTATACAGACCTGGCAGCAGTTTATCCTTTGGTTTAAATCCCCTGATGGAAATGAAATATAGGTCTTTATTTTTCCTTTTATTTCCACATTATTGTATCATTCTAAGGCTATGCTCACACACAGTATTTTTGCTGAGTATTTTCCAACCAAAACCAGGAGTGGATTGAAAACACAGAAAGGCTATGTTCTCACACTGTTGAAATTGAGTAGATGGACGTTATTTAATGGAAAATAATGCCCGTTGTTTTAAAATAACGGCCATCCACTCAGTTTTAACAGGTATTTGAACCAAATAATGACCTGTTGGCAGGTCTTTAGACAGGTGAGCTACCTCTAGACCACAGCTCCAACAAATTTGGGTACAGAGATTCAGCTATATCTCGAGTGTTTCTTTCAGACATAACCTGCCTACAGAGGACTGATCTGCAATCAGAGACACCGGCTGACAGCTGAGCGGGCAGGAGTAATAATTTTTTTTTATGAAGAGGAGGGAGGAGGCATTACAGAGTGTGGCACAAACAACACTTTGACACTTCATTACCTTAGGATTGTGCATAATCCACTGCACAGACAAATTACCAAAAGGCCCCATGCTCACTACAGGACTGCCGGCTACAGCACACTGTCAGCACCTTAGGTGGGTCCCGATGCTGACAGATTCCCTTTAACTGTTGGACAGATGTTTTTTAAAAGATGGTTGGTGATCTAAAGCTCTGTGACAAACTTAGTGCAGCTACTAATGGTGGTTATATTGGCTTTCTCATTAATAGATATGGTGTGAAGGGAGGTGTGCCCCCCATGCCAAATTTACTACAATTTACATTTGTATGCAGGCTTCACTTGTAACGTAAATCTACACCAGCTCACAGCTAGTATAGATCACTATGGCTGCCAGATACTCAGATTTCTTGAGAGGTGAGCGCCTTTCAATAAATCAAAACGTAGGTGAGAGCGGTCATGCTTTAGTAAGGTGTATAGATACATTCACCCCATTGTGATTATACTGTAAAATTTTAAGGCAGATTTTAACCCCTGACAATGTATTAGAATTTAAATCTGTTGGAAATCCAAAGAAAAGTGTGCATGTAACATTTCTGCATGAATTTCTGGAAAGATATGTATTTGGACGCTCTTTAAGCTGAACCCACAGATCGAACGGCTCCGTCACGGGGAAACCGGTGACGCGGTCCATTTTTCGGACCGCAGCCAGGTTCCCGTGCACGGTGCAGTACTATGCACCGGAACTGGCCGATACTCAAGCACTGGAGGCTGGCCGGGCCGCCCCCAGTGGGAGGGAATTCCCTCCCCTGTATGACGTGGCTCCCTTAGAATGAATGGAGCTGCGTCATACAGAGGAGGGAATTCCCTCCCACTGGGGGCGGGCGGGCCGGCCTCCAGTGCTTGAGCACCGGCCAGTTCCGGTGCATAGTACGGCGCCGTGCACGGGAACCGGCTCCCCCGTGACAGCACCGTTCGATGCATGGCTTCAGCTTAAAAAGGATGTTCCTGGTGGTACATCCTCTTTAAAGGAGTTATCCACCTAAGAGCTAAAAAATGCTCCCAAACCTAGTCTAGTCTTACTCACCAAGTCCTCCTGAGTATCCACTCCTGTATTTCTAGCTGCTGCCATTCCTGAGCTACAAGTTGATTGGACCCTTTGCATACTCGCCCCCTTAGCTTTCTTTCCTGCCCACTGCTGTCATTACTATTGCACAGTAAGCACAGGAATGTTTTTTTTTTCCCACTGGTTTTGCATCACATCACCCCAGTATGTACTTCATACTAGCTGATGATGTTGCAGAGATGATGTGCTCCTGGTGTAGCAGAGCTGATGCGCGCATGGTGTAGCTATGTGCTGCATAACAGGCATGTGGGGGTGTAGTGTAGGTTTAGATCGCTGCTTGCTGACTGTGAATGAAAACATTCTAGTTCCATCCAGACTATAAGAACATCCATAACACTTACAATATACAGAGCTGTGACATAAAGACAGGTACATATCCCTGCATTCACTGTCAGCAAGCAGAGATAGAACTATTACTTTTATAATTACAGAGACCTAGGCTCAGGGACACATGTAAGTCTATGGAAACAGCACTTTCACTAGTGAACAGGTACATGGTGTTGATGTCTCCAAGTCAATAGACAGCTAACCCAGCCCCCAGAGAGGAGATCACATGTCCTGTGTCTACAAAGGGAGAGGGGAGAAGGTGCAGCGCATTGTCAGAGAGGACACAGAGAAGATGATTTTAGACATCCAGAGCAGGTAAGTATGAGAAAAAAACAGGGAAAAGGTGCCAGATAGGTTATACATGTATATTAGAGGTAGGCTGGTATTGGGAAGAGTGATTGTTTATAATATTGTTTTTTTGCTCAGATAACCCTTTAAAGCTCAGGGCTGTATTACACGGCCCGATCACTAATATAAAGGAGCGCCATGTGTGTCATCAACTGTTTCAGCAGAATAGTGAGCTTGGCGCACATCAGCATGTGACTTGCAAGCACAACAGTCCAACTCATTTCCATGTCATTCTTATAGTTTGATTATAAACATTGCTTTGTCTTGGCTCCGTACCACTGCGGATCTATCACCAGGAGAGGTAAAGAGAACAGTTTTAGAAGTCTCAGGAATTGAAGGCGTTGATTGGATTTCCTGTTCCTACAGTAATATTACAACATTTACTACACTGCATGGAAAACAAGGTGCTGTTTAAAAGTATAAAGGCCAATTAAATGGCTGCGACCTTGCGTAGTGTTCGGTTCCGACCTCTGTCTTCTAGACACCGCTCAGACATCAATGAGTTAATCGCTTTGCTTTGATAGCAGCGGAGGCAAAAGAGAGAAAGTCAGCCGAGCTGTGTGGTCCTGCTCAGTCTGTTTCTAGGCACATGTAGGGAATAAAAGCGATGAGCCAAGATGAAAGACTCTCTAGCTCGCTCGCAGAATGGAATTTTGTTTAATGGTTATCTTTGTGCCGTGATTGAAGAAAATAAGAAAAAGGAAAAGATTTAGCAATTTTCCCCCGTTCCAACTTGGCTCTGGGGATCTGCAGAGATTTAGGTCCATCAGTAAAGTGACAGTATAACCCAGGGCATTGTATTACACTGTTTAATTAAACAGAGGATTCAGAGTGTGTGAACATGACCGGATTTTTGCGGTGTGTAATGTGGCTCTACGTATGTATTTATGTCACTGAGCGAGCCTAGCAGGTGAAACAAAGAATTTAGCTGATGCGGGACAATTGACATGTGCTTTTTAGAGATGAGCGAACCTGGAGCATGCTCGAGTCGACCCGAACGTTTGGCATTTGATTAGCGGTGGCTGCTGAAGTTGGATAAAGCCCTAAGGCTATGTGGAAAACGTGGATATAGTCATTGGCTGTATCCATGTTTTCCAGACAACCTTAGAGCTTTATCCAAGTTCAGCAGCCTCCGCTAATCAAATGCCAAACGTTCGGGTTCGGATAGACTCAAACCCGAACCCGGTTCGCTCATCTCTAGTGCTGTTCTTACTGGTGGTGCCGCACATAAGGCTTTTGTTGTGGGAACGTTACAACCACTTTATTGTCTAATTTTCCCCCCTTTGGGTATATGCACACTGAGCAATTCTCGCGGAATTCCGCGTCAAAATAAGCGCTGAATCCGCTCAAAATTCCACCCGTTTAAATGTAACATTGCTCCTTTCCATAGAACAAAAAGGGATTTCCGTCTATCCGTGCACACTGCGGAAATTTCTGTCTGGAATCCGCGTTCCGCCCAAAGAATTAACATGTCAATTCTTTGGGCGGATTCCGCTAGAGGAATCCTATAGAATAGAATAGGGCTTGAATTCTGCTTGAAGTTCTCTTGCATTCCGCTCGATTTCCGCTCCTATTCTGCCAGAGCAAAATAGGCGAGGAATTTCAAGCAGAAAACTTTCAGCTTCATTTCGCACAGATTCCTATGTGACTAGTTTAAATTTTAAAAAAAGTTATTGCTAGATTTGAAAATGAACAAAATAAAGTCAAATACAGTTCAACGTTTTTCGGGGGGGGGGGGGGGGGGGTTTGTAGCTTCCTTGTATTTGTGGTTTTGTTTTCTCTCTATTTATGGCACTGCTGTGATGCAAAGCCGCACTATATCAGTTTATGTGTAGGGTTTGTTCACACTTTGTCTTTTAGTGCGGTAATGTCTAGACTTGTTGGAGGTTCTTGCGTTGTAGCCATAATACAGGTTTATTTTCCAGACCTTGTATTCATCCTTCATACAGCGGGACAGGCCCAGATTTCAGGAGCTTCTCTATAAGATCTGTGGTATAGACCCACTCAAGTGTCTTGGTTACTGCTGGCTATATTGGCGGGTAACCAGCACTATCTCTGGACATGTCATCAGCAAGCCCACTTCAACCACAGGGCAAATGGTACTTGTACACCTGCTCTTCTTATGGATCGTCACATAGACAGTGATGTATCTGCCTGACATTGCCTCTGAGTATGGTATTTCACAATAGTTGTGTGTTCCACCTTTTTCCCTACTGATCCAAGCCTGCCTCTTTGTACCTCATTCGGTAGGCTTCCGTGTTGGCAATTCAGATGGTGGTCCAGTTTCTGCTCCGATCCGCTGCTGTTTAAGGAATTGACGACATTTGAATCTGGGGATTAGGGGTGGACATATTGAGAGTTACCTCCCCTAGTAGCACTGCAGCGCTGCCATGTCTGTCTACCCTTTTCCTGTATTTATGCCCCTTTATCTACTTCTTTAGTCATGCCCTCACTGTAGCTTTAAAAACAATTAATCAGGACTCACCTCACCAATCCCAAGGCACTGCTGTTCTTGTGATCTCCAGATCTGCTGATCTTAAAGGGGTACTCCAGCGAAAGTCTTTTTCTTTCAAATCAACTGGTTTAAAAAAGGTATATAGATTTGTAATTTACGTCTATTTAAAAATCTCAAGTCTTCTCATACTTATCAGCTGCTGTATGTCCTGCAGAAAATATGTTTTTCTTTTCAGTCTGACACAGTGCTCTCTGCTGCCACCTCTTTCCGAGACAGGAACTGTTCAGAGAAGGAAAGGTTTTCTATGGGAATTCTCTACTGCTCTGGACAGTTCCTGTCTCGGACAGAAGTGTCAGCAGAGAGCACTGTGTCATACCGAAAACAATACACAACTTCCTGCAGGACATACAGCAACTGAGAAGTTTGGAAAGACTTGAGATTTTTGAATAGAACTAAATTACAAGTCTATATAACTTTCTGAAACCAGATGATTCGAAAGAAAAATATTTTCACCGGAGTGCCCCTTTAAGATTGATGCCCAATCCATGCTTGCCCCAATGGGAGATAAGAGTCTTATGTTATCAGTGGGTGGCCCTTATTGATCAACTAGTTATTCTCTACTTTGTGTTGGGATAACCCCTTTATTCTGACTTCTATAGCTAGTTTACCACTGCACCCTATAATGCTGGGAGTTAAGCACAGATCTAATATATAGATACAGAACATTTTACAAGTTTTTGGGCGCACAATGGGATTGAGCTATGTAATTCATTCAGTTCCAGGAAGGTTTCGCTGTCTTATACGTTATTAAAATTCTCTGAGCTATTCCAGCTTCATTGAAAACACCAGCACTGGGTATATTGCATTTACTTATGGACTGTCAATTGTTAGACTTTATTGTAGTGCTCTACGGAATAAAAAAGCTTTATATTTGATGACCTTGAAACCATAATAAAACAGTCTCTCAGTCGTTATATAGCAAGAAAAAAAAAAATTCTGATCCATTCAGTATTAAAAAAAAAAAAAGTTAAAATAAAAGACTGTGGAAGAATCTCCATAGAGAGCATCTGTTTCTAGCTGGCTACAGAAGGAAGCTCATGCGAAGAAGAGTGCTTGAAATAATTACAGAGCAATTCAAGGAGCCGGCACCCCAAGTTAATTTTGAGTCAGCGGATAAAGACAGGCTTGGGGAAGGCAGGGCTCTTGTTTAGCCGGGAAGGTGAATGTTGTCAGAAGATGAATGCTATCCTATGACAGATGCTGATGGCCGTGACTCAGAGTGTAAAGAAATAACATATGACAACACATACACTACAGCAGATATTTGTGTGCTTCAGACTGGCAAGTGGTAATTCAAGCAGCAGGCTATCAGCATGTGGCAGAATCTTGTAGCTTGAAGTGCTAAGTGCAAAGCATCACAGCCTCCTCATCGGCTGGGGCCCGTGTGTCTTGGAGCGCATCCAAGGCTTTTCCGTGCTCCTTTTAAAGCAACAGCGGCCCCCTAAACGCCGTGTGTGGCTCTAGAGAGTGGAGCCTCGATGTGTGAAATAGAAATCCGTAATGACTAAGATTGCACACTTGTAGCCCAAGTGAATAGCAAATCATCTTGCGGAATATTTGGAGATTGCAAAAGCTGCCTAAGTATAACAATGAGCTTTGTGTTACACCCGGGGTGTTAGAAGACCCGGAGAAGCGTCCGTGGCAGAAAGGTAAAAGGTCAGCAGTGGATTACCAGGAAAAAGAAGACAAGGATTTTTTTTTCTTTTAGATATACTCATTATAGAAACAGGAAAGGTTGTGTGTGTTTATTGAGACAGGGTTTAAAGGTATACATGCAAAGTGGTGGAGTTGACCCTGTACTATTCACAAGAATTAGCGTAAGGGTCCTAGTACAACCCAATCATTTTAGTAAACAAGCGCCAATCTGCTAGATCAGATAGAAGGTATCAGATGTTTGGGCAATCGTTGGCCACGCATCGATATTACATATAGCGATGCGTGGTCGGGCTCAATTATTTTGGGTCCAAACCTAAATCAACGATCAGCCAATGATCGTTTCATTGCTGTCTCGATTAGATAGAGCGATAATCATCTGAATCGTCCCTATTCAGACGATTATCGTTCCGTGTAATTGGGCCCTTATCCATCTACCTTCAGTGCGACTGGAGTGGCAGTCAAGCATGCACACCGCTGCTCTATTTTAAGCCTACAGGACAGGTGAAGATAGCAGAGTACAGTTATATCCAGCCGTACCATAAAGTACAAATGTGAATGGGGGTTACATAACAATTCCGTATTATTTTTTATAAATGCCTGCATTAAATGTGGGTAACATTTGGAAAATGAAGAGTGGTGAGTCTATAGTTATCATAGTCAGGGCAGATTCTGGGGTCTCTGCCGCCTGAGGCAAACCTCAGGCGGCCGCCCCCTCACTAGCAACAACCCCCCCCCCCCCGCCGTAACTGAATCACCCGCGCCTGCACAACCCCCCCCTCCCCGGCCGGCCCTGCAGCCACTCACCTGTCCTGCAGCAGCCGTCCGGTCCCGCCGCCAACGCTCACCGCTGTCCCGCGCCGTCAGTCAGCAGCTGTCATCGCCGCCAACGCTCACCGCTGTCTTCCCGGCCCTGCAGCCGCTCACCTGTCCTGCCGCCGATGGGTTGTCCTGCCTCCAACGCTCCCTTCCCTTCCGTGCTCCCGCACCGTCAGCCAGCAGCTGTCATCGCCCTTCAGCGAGTCGTGAGTGCCCGGGGTCAGCAGGGGCCGTGATGCCCCCACTGACCCCGGGCACTCATGACTCGCTGGAGGGCGATGACAGCTGCTGGCTGACGGCGCGGGACAGCGGTGAGCGTTGGCGACTGGACAGCTGCGGCAGGACAGGTGAGCGGCTGCAGGGCCGGGAAGACAGCGGTGAGCGTTGGCGACGGGACAGCTGCGGCAGGACAGGTGAGCGGCTGCAGGGCTGCTGTCTGCCGCCCCCTGCAGGGGCGCAGAATCGGCCGCCTGAGGCGGAATACTCATTCCGCCTCATGGCAGAAACGGCCCTGATCATAGTTGGCTGATGTATTCATAGGGCAATGTGTGGAGTGATACTTGAACTTTTGTCCCTGTACTGTCTGGTTCAGAGAGTAAAGCCCCTATTACTCGGGGCAACATTGAGTGCTATCAGTGCCGTTTGCTCCTTGTACCCAGCTCACTGCCGATGCTATTACACGCATTGGCAGCGAGCAGGTGAGTGCCGCGGGGAGCTGTGGAGGGGCTGCCTCTATCGCTGCTATACTAGTTGTTTGTCTTTCAACATGTTGAAAGACAAACGACTGCAATGATCAGCCAACATCCTTCTTGTGATCATTGTGTTCTATAACACAAGACATTTATCGGCCGTAACGGCTGAATACGGTTGATTATAGTTTAGTGTATAGGGCCTTAAGTCTGATCTCCTCCACAAAAGCAATCCCTAAATACAGACATACTGTAATGTGTGTCCCTGCTATTAATAAAACATATTCAAAGGGATTTTTCATTAAAGTAAGACTCCAGATCAGGCAGGAGTTAAAGGGGTACTCTAGCAAAGTTATATAGATTTTTCAAGTCTTCCCTTACTTATCAGCTGCTGTATGTCCTGCAGGAAAAGGTATATTCTTCCCAGTCTGACACAATGCTCTCTGCTGCCACCCCTGTCTGTGTCAGGAACTGTCCACCAGTCGATTTTGGATGATATTTAAAGGGGAACGTTCTCAGATCATCTGGTGACAGAAAGTTATATAGATTTGTAAATTACTTCTATTTGAAAATTTCCAGTCTTCCTGTAGTTATCAGCTGCTGTATGTCCTGCAGCAATCTGATCACTTCCTCGTTCCTCTCTGCTGGTGCACTGTTGCACATATAGTTTTCCACAATCCACATTGCCTGTATGTACAAAGACAACTAAATGCCAACACTTCTGGGACTAAAAGAAGAAGATTACAGTTGAACAGGCCACCTTGGATTTCATAGGTTAGATGCAACCAGGGATGACAATTTGTCCAAACAATGCAGAGACATGGCAGATTAGTAAGTTTATATCTCTCAAAAAAACAACAACAACATTTTGTACATTTGAAACATGTTTTATTTCCCCTAATGCCTCAGTGTATGTAGTGTTATCGTGATGGTTGGTTACTACCAGGTTGAGTTGGTGGTGGTAAGCCTGCTTGTGAGCTTGGCCAGTGGTGGTAGTTGTGGTGATGCCAGTGCTTGTCCAGAACACAGGTGTGATGTTGGTACCTGCTTTTTTAGTATGGCTGGCTGTATTTCCTAAATGGTCGGTAACCTGCCGGGTTGTTGCGGGTCCCTTGGGTTCTTGTCACGGCAGTCCTGAGTGACAAGTGACCCACCCGGACTGTCGATACTGCCACCCACAGAAGGGGGAAAAACTTAACCCAAGGTGTATGGTGGTGTGTGTATAGGTGCCAATGCGAATAGAGATGAGCAGAGTCCCGTGCATTAGTATAAAAATATAACAACTTTACTGGAAGTTTTGTAGTTTCACAGTACACGGTTTCACAAGTAATAAATCTTGACACAGACTTTAGTGCTTGACCTTAGTGCTCGAGGGAGGTGCTTGAGAGAAGTAGAAGAGGTAGTTGCAGTAGTGCTTGTGGAGAGTAGAGTAGTAGAGAGGAGTTTGCCAGAGGAGCTCTAACCCAGTGTAGCCTTGTACTCTGTCGGAACCTTGAAAGTTATCTTTTAGTAGTGAAGATTTACTCGTACTCATGTTTAGACACTGTCTTACCACCCTCTGGTAGTATAGAACCTGTCCCAGTAGGGTGTACAAGCCCCAGCCGTGGTTATCTGGGTGTAGTTAGGTGTCCGAGTCTTCCCAGTTACCTGCACTGCGCAGTAGGATACGTAGATCTTTGTATACTGGTCACTTTCTCCTACTGAGGCTAGTTCATATCTTGTTAAGGATACTGCCCAGCACTTTTTAGGTGCATTCCTGGGGTGGGTCAAGGTGTTACTTGGTGACTACTCTCCTTTGTTGGTGCTTAGCAATGCATAGTGAATATAATAGTTTGGCTGAAAGAACTGTTGGTCTCTATCTGCATCTGCTCACTTTGGTGGCTAGACTCTAACTGCAAAAGCCAGGCCCTGACTTGGCTTCTGCAGGAACTCCGTTTTTATGTGTCCTCTCTTACTGAGAATCAGACTAGAACTGACTACACTTCCTCATCCGCCACTTAAAAGTTTTCAGGTTAACAGGTGCAAAGAAGAAAAGAAAACACCAGTGGTGGGACACCACATTATCTTAGTAGTAAAACCTCTTAGGGCCACGATCACACACCATCTTTTTCTGGACATTTGACAGCCGTCATTTCACACCCAAATAATGGACGTTATTCCTCAAATAGCTCTTGCTGAGTATTGACTTTTTTTTCATATGACTTATCTGCTTATTTTTCTGTACATCCTTATTTTTTCTCATTTTTGAATGACATTTAGGGGGCTTTAGAACCAATTACCAGTTTTCCATAGAGTTTTGGTCTCTATGTATTTTAAACATACAATGGTCATCCTGGAAGCAATCAATAACTTGTAAGATTGTAAGCAATCATGTAATTTGAGGGACCACTATTGTGTTAAGTAGAGTTGAGACTTATTTTTTTTTAGGTTGTTCAGCATGGTTCTCATCATTGTTGCCTCTTTAAACCCCTTTCATTTCACTGGAATTTTATACTTTTTATACCATTCGATGTACCAGAAGTTCCATTGGGCTCCATTATGATCCCATGTCCTGCTACTTTAGCAGTGAGATGGAGATACGATCGGCAGGGTCTCAGCACCCGGACCCTCACCAATAGACACTTCTGACATGTGGTTAAATGATGGGTGCCCTTTAAGCTACTTTAGCAAATTTATGACACATCTCCCCTATCTCCTCTATCATTTCCTAAAATACACACATCTCATTGCAGATATAGTCTAGGAATATTTTTAAACATTTTTAGACTTCCAGAGGAGTCAGTGACTGCTAAGCTGCTAATTATTTTATAATTAAGTTAATTACAGCGGCACATTAGAGTCAGTGGATGCTATATTGGTGTGAGTTGTGTACCATTACAATGTATCTCCTGTAGGCTTTAGGATAGGGTCTCACAGTACGATTACTGCACTCAAACAATGCCACACCACATGCAGTGGCAAATGGCTGCACAATTCCTGAAAAAATTATGCAGCTATCGGCCACTGCATGTGAGTTTAACTTTAAAGCTGCACTCCTACCCTTAGGCCGGGTTCACACACTGCAGTACCAGCCGGATGAACTTCATTTCTTTTGATTTTGAATGTGGGCACATTCAGGTGTTCCTGCATTCCAAATCACCATAGCCGACAATGTAAAGTGTGGCCGGAACCATACTTTACATTGTCTTCTCTGTCAGTCTGACATGTCAGTTTTTTGTGTGGCCGCAAGAAATTCCAGCCAGAGTGTATACACTTCGGCCGGCATTCCATTACAATCAATGCAATGTATTTTTTCATTTAATAACGGCCGGTATTGCAATGGCCATTATTAAATAAAAAAATATGTTGTGTGAACTTAGCCTTAATATGTACATCTGTATATACACACAGCCATCCTACAGTAGGAGACAGATGGGTGACATAAAATGATACAGGTGTGATGGATCTCTTCAGCAATCTTGGCATGGCCTTGATAAGTGTTTGGTTCTGGGTCTGGATTTTTATCAAATAATGGAATGGCTGGAAATGGGGCCATTGTTCTCTTTACCTCTAGTATAGGTTTTATGTAGGGTCTTTAACCCCTTCACATCAGCCATACAGCTATATATGTTCCTGCTGCACATACCCCATGCAGCAGGAATGTATATAAATGTTCCTGGCTGTGAAGGGGTTTCAGTGCGATCGGCCTTGCACACATTACTGTCCTCAGTCCGGTAATGACAGGCAACCACATTCCCACAGCTGCTTGTCATTAACCCCCTTAAATGCCGCGATGCACAGAATTTAAAGGACAAGCCCCTGTCACTGACTGATCGGGGCTCCCACAGCATGGCAGGTAGGCAGGGGTAAACCACTTACTTCCATCCTGTCAGATTATCAATCTGTTCATAGAGTCTGATCTCAGGCAGACTCTATGTACAAATCGCCAATAATACTGATTAATGCTATGCAAAATGTGTAAATAAATAAATTATATATATATATATATCGTTTTTAAACTTTTTTAAAAAAATTAATAAAAATGCTCCAATAAAGATTAGATTTATTGCCCCCTTTCCAATTATACAATTTGTTTTTTTTAATTATATATCATAGCGTGTGGAATTATCAAATCTATTTAAATGTAACAATATTTTTCCTGCACGGTGAATGGCATAAATGAAAAGTGAAAAAAAGACACACCAGAATTGCTGATTTTTTAAAAAATATTTAGAAAAAAAACATATAAAAAACAACAATTAAAATTTGGTGCAAAAAATGACACCCCAACCAGCCCTGTAGGTGTGAAAACAAATTCTATGGTTCTTAGAAGGCAAGAAGGAACATTGCATTAATTTGACCTGGACATCTGGGCACCAAAGACCTCAGTCATGAAGGGATTAATAATGAGAATGTGTCAGTAATTTCATACTGTCCAAACCACGTGTAGCATGAAACACTGACAGTCTTCCTTGCCACAACCATCTGTTCTACTCTTAATTAGGGATGGTCCGAACCCGAACGCTCGGCATCAGATTCCCGATGTCTGCCCGCTCCGTGCAGCAGGTGGATACAGCGGGAGGACCGCCTGGAAAACTGGGATACAGCCTCTGTATCCACCCTCTCCACGGAGTGGGCAGACAGCGGGAATCATTTCCGAGAGTTCGGGTTAGTACGAACCCAAACCGAACCAGGTTCGGACCATCCCTACTCTTAATGGTTGTGCTATTTGCAAGTAATCATACTTCAGCTAGTTACATACTTATCAGCTGCTTTATGTCCTGCAGGAAATGTTTTATTTCCAGTCTGACATTGTGCTCTCTGCTGCCACCTCTGTCCATGTCAGGAACTCTCCAGAGCAGAAGAGGTTTTCTATGGGGATTTACTACTGCTCTGGACAGTTCCTTTCTCAAACAGAGGTGGCAGCAGAGAGCACTGTGTCACACTGGAGAGAATACACCACTTCCTGCAGGACATACAGCAGCTGATAAGTATGGGAAGAGAGAAGATTTTTAAATAGAAGTAAATTACAAGTCTATGCAACTTTCTGACACCAGTTGACTTAAAAGAAAAAGATTTTTGCCGGAGTACCCCTTTAAGTTTGATGTCCAATCCATGCTTGCCCCAATGGAAGATAAAATCCCTATGTTCTTATACATTTTTGCTGGAGAACCCCTTTAAAGTAGGCTAAATTCACTCCATTCACAGTATAGATCCAGCTGCCATGTCTCTTTCAAACTGTTGAGTGGGGGGTGCTGGGTGTCAGAACCTAGCTGATCAGAGTATATAGAAATAGTTTGCTTTTTTTTAACCTGCATAGTCCGTAGCACAAAAATATGTTATTCAAATTTCATAATTATATTACCATGTGATATATAGTGCCCGGTGGTTTTTAGTTGCGTTCTAATGGAATTGCTAACCACTGCAGAAAATCCCATGTATCCTAATAGGACTGCAGCTCTGATTTATAACCTATTTTATTTTTCCAGGTGGCTTTCCAATCCAGGCTGTGTGACAGTACCAGGATCGCAGAGTATCACCCTGCAAGCGTGCGCTACATGAGTCAGATAGATGAAGAGGACTCAGATTCTGGGGACGATACTACAATATTATTCTCTATGCCTTCCATGACATTAAGGGACAAAGAACCCTGAACATTTTTTATTTTTTCTGTATTGCATTACATAAGGAGCTAGAAGATTGCAGCAATCTGCAATGAATATGCACTGTCTGGAGGGGGAAAATGCAGAAAGCAAGAGACAACCTTGGACTGCCTGATTAAGGAGCTGTCATCCTTCATTATTAATACTACATAGTTAATATTTAATGCTGTATAACCGGAGCTCCTGACTGCAGCACAGCCACAAGACATGACGGGGTCATTCCAGCTGCAAATCTCAAGACAGGGAAGCGGGTGGCTTTACAAGTGCCACCTGATCATGCAGGGAGACTCCGGCCTGGTTCAAGCATATGCGTGTGCGACAAAGGAAGGGCTGATCTAGCAGCATTAAGCTTCGTTTCATACAGGGATTTTGTTATTCAGTTGTTTTTCTTTGCAATGTATTGCAGTGTTATATGGATCATCTCAATAAACGAGGGCAGACACCTCAAATAAGTTCATACTGGCGCTCACATAAGGCATGATCACTATTTCTGTAATATGGGTCATGTAGAAATTCTAGCACAGAAGATATATTGGGTTTGCCTGTGGCAAGCAAATGCTTCACAGTAACTGTATGTGAGCCATGGGCGTTAATAACCATTTCCTATACTGAGTGGGCCTCATGCATGAAAAGTAAGGCTATGTTCACATTCGATAAGTAGCCTACATCTGAGGATATCTTAGCACATCACGTTTACCGGTGCTAGGTTTTGACTGGTTCAGGACTGGGTGTTCAGATCCCTACTGATTGTTAGATAGAGCTGGGAGAATCACTCAGTTAGGTGCTTCACTCTCCAGCTTGCTGCATGAGATGGACTCCATTGTAAGTCTATAGTAGACCAACTCCGACAGCGACCTGGGGAGTGAAACACTCAAGAAAGCACTTCTTTTTTTACTCTGACCAATCAAGACTTTGACACGTCTCTAGGGTATGTCACAAGCTTTTTTTTTTTTTATTTAAGTTATGGGGCCACTTTAAGTTCTACGGGCTGAATGTAGTCTACACTCTATACAGTTTCTTTTTTTTGTGGCACTTCAAAGCACAGGTGGACGGTGGACAGGTGGCAAATAATTCAGGTTTCCAGTGTTGTTAAAGGAGACGTCCGTCAGGGCAGGGGAAAAATAAAAAAGACAATGGGGGTTATTTATCAAACATGGTGTAAAGCGAAACTGTCTCAGTTGCCCCTAGCAACCAATCACATTCCACCTTTCATTTTCCAAAGAGTCTGTAAGGAATTAAAAGTTAATTCTGATTGGTTACTAGGGGCAACTGAGCCGGTTTCACTTTACACCATGTTTGATAAATCTCCCCCAATGTGCTTACCGCTTTCAGGGCCTGCACTGCGCCTCATCACAGAGCTCCTGGACTCTGACGGCTGTGATCTTGCCAAGTTTGACGTCAGAGATGGGTGGGATTTAGCCTGCTCAGCCAATCAGTGACTGCAGTGGTGTCCCGCACCAGTCACTGACTGGCTGAGCGAGGCATCCGTTAACTGGGTCGTGATATAGCCGGAGAGCGCTCAAAAGACAGCCGGCTGGGGTCCAGGAGCAGAACGTGGCTGTCCGCAGGTGCCGGGACAGGTGACTATAACTTCTTTTTTATGTTCCCCCAGCCTGAAATAATATTTTTGCCCCACACCGGACTTTTCCTTTAAGTTATAGGTGCATTCACATGTGATGCTAGTGTGCTGTGCAGTCGTCTATGTTTTACCACTAATGGTCTTCACAGTTTGAACATGTAAAACATGGCAGCACTTGTTTCACCTGTAAGCGGCAGGTAAAAGCTTTATTGAAAGCATGTCCACTTTTTCTTGATACCTTGGTCTAACTAAAAACCAGTGTTAAGCACTCTATCTTCCAATCTTTTTCGTTAGCACGCCTCCCTCTTCTAGCCTGACATAGCATACTTGTATTATAATAACTCTAGATCCAGTAACCTTTACTCTCTATGTATAATGCCCTGTGTAGCTATATGTAATTTTTTTTTTTTTTTTTTTCAAAATTTAAAAAAATGTTTTGTTGAAATAAAATAGGAATCCTGTGTGGAAAAGTTGTCATGATTTGTTCTTTGTTAAAGATAAGACATGTGAAGTGATCCTTGGCCAGACTACAGAAACGTTGCATCTCAAACAGATTGTTTAAAGAAGTTTTTCATAGGCAAACTACATAATCAGCTATAAAGCTTTTTGGGAAGACTGTTCATTTGCATATCTGCTTTACACTGAAGATTTTACATTGTGGATTGTACAGATTTTTTTTTTCTGAAATCATCAATTTAAAGCTTCCTTCTAAAATGCATATTGTACTATCTTTCGATCATGCAGTATGATTGGCCCCTGAGCGTTAGAGCCATGCGTTGCTTCAAGGGGTAGAGAAACTTACTTAAACAGAAGGTAAGCGCATGTGGTGGGTGGCTGGGGGGGATTGTGCTGGCATTATGAAAAATGTGTATGTTCTGATTGCTTGTTAGGATTTTCTAACATTTATCACTATTCAAACTCCTCACTACAGTCATGCAATGATGAGGAATGAGGGGGGTCTGGACCGCTGTTGTGGTGATCAGTGGGGGGTTTAGCAGTGATCGTCCAGCAGTGCAGATAGGTGGTAAGCATCAATTATGGGAAAAGCCTTTTCCACCACAGTGATTTTCATCAATCGCTCATCTAAATGAAGCAGAGCTGCCTGTCAGTGCTGCTCCGCTCCCTGCCGCTCCACCCTGGGTGCCAGGGAAACTGGGAGAAGTTTGGCAGTAGCGGAGCAGTGCTGACAGCCAGACGACTTGATGAGCAGAGCGTTGATCAAACGAAGTGCTTCGTTTTGCTTACATGAGCGATTCGCTCCTCTTTAATTTTCATTCTTCACTCTTTTCTTTTCTCCTTGCGTTTCTTTCAGAGATCTATTACAGTCTCCTTCCCCTAGTTCTGAGCTGCTGCTTTCTGCTGAAAACACAAAAATCTGTGTGTGAGCTTTTCTCTCTGTCTCTCCCCTCCCTTCTGAGACAGCTGATGTAAACAAGTCCCTGGCAGGCTTTATCTGCAACACTGTAGCAATTTTGTAATGCTAGGAGGATTAATCCCAGTGAGTTCATCAGCAACTTGACCTCAGAATAACCCTCCCAGCATTACAAAGAAGCTACATTGTTGCAGATAAAGCCTGCCAGGGACTTGTTTACATCAGCTGTTTTAGAATGGAGGGGGGACAGAGAGAAAAGCTCACACACCAATTTTTGTGTTTTCAGCAGCTCAGAACTGGGGGAAGGGGACTGAAGTATGGAGAGAATGGGCACCATGGGCATCAACATATGAAAAGTTATGTTTGAGTGGAATACCCCTTTAAGTTATACTTGCTCTTAAAAGAAGAGCAGCAATTGGGGCAGATGAGTATCCGATTGTTTTATTTTTTATATCACTGACTTTTCTGGGGCTGGAAAACCCCTTTAACCAATCTGCAATAATTTTAGTGTAGGGTGGGTGGCTGCCATCTATTGTATGCCGCAACCCCAGCGTGTAGGAGGACAAGCTATGATTCATCTACTGTAGATAAATTACAGGAATTACATCATTTTTACTGGCTTGAATACAATATGCTAATAATCACATTGCAGATTTCTTGTTATAAAAAGTGCAATATTAATATAGAATCCTCTTTTTTGTCTTATTTCTAGGTGTTGTTATATGTTAAAGGTAGATTTCTTGGCTATTGAAGATCTAAAATTATTCATACTGGACCTCTATGTCAAGACCTACTATGTTTTCTTGATTCAGGGTGTTTTTAGGCAACTGCTTCTCTGTTCCTCTGCACAAGTTCTGACAAATCTCCCGGATATCTTTTGGCCAATAGATTGAGATTTCAATGCTGACCCTCTGAAACAGCCACCAGATAGATCTGATAGCGCTCGTCTTATGAGGCCAGTGAAATCTTACATTGGAAAGGTTTAATTCCGTCAGTTGATTATATGCTAGATTGCTGGTTAATCCTATTAACATTAGTGGCATGAAGCACCAGGACCAACGTCAGCCCATTGGTGCTGCAGATGACATAACTGCTGATATGATTTTTGTTCCAGTAGTTTTATTTATTTACTTTTTTTAAGAGGTCTAAAATTGGGTTCTGAATAATTTCACATTGTCTTTAAAGGGAACTAATCACCTAAAACAACGCTATTAAATGTGCTGCAGCGCCCATGTGACTACTTGAGGCGGATTTGCATACAGAGCGCCTAGAATATAAAGTAAGTTTGGGAATATACATTGCAGGGAGGAAAGTTTAAAAAGCATGTCCGGGAAGTGTGCTGGGCGCTGCTGCAGACATTTCAATAGCGTTATAGCAGTATTTTAGGTGATTGGTTCCCTTTAAGTCTATAGTCTTTGGGGAACATTTTATGAAGACTTAAATTAGCCCCCATCCCCAACTGCCCCACCGGATTCACTAAAAGGTGCATGCCTCTTGGTGAATCCAGCCTGACATACGCCTGGCGTACGGTAGCTGTGGTAGAGGGATCAACCATAGGCCCACATGTATCAGATTTCTGTCAGTTCAGAAGTTCAGCAGGGATGCCTGATTTGTGTGTCCTACTTCTTAGTAAGTTCTTTTCTGATTCTCTAAGTATGGTCCTACACTACTTCTTCTCCCCATGTGACTACTTCCTACAGGGTGTATGTAACAGCTCCTGTGAGTGCTGGAGAAAAGAGTGTGCAGAAGAGCAAAGGAAAGAGATAGGTAGAAGAAAGGAACAGCATCTCTCGTTGTACAAAATCAAAAGATACAATAATAACCCATGACTTACTACAGCTGTGCAACATGCATAAGTATATACAGTGACATCTTGTGGTAAAACCTGAGAATGCACCTTCATTACCACTTTACTTTGTAGTACAGGACTTTTGCGACAGGTGTCCAAACTAGAAACACTCGTGGTGGGACACCACATTAGTTCTTACCAAATTCTCAGAGAGAGGAAGCAAAAACCTACTGTTCCTGCTGTAGTTAAGCCAGGACCTGGCTGCTGCCAGGACCCCTGACAGGGACAAGGTTCAGTCTAATCTAGACACAACCAGTTCTTTATATACGCCTACTATGCAGTGCTAAGCACTTAAAGGGAGAAGAGTCCAGGAACATCCTAACCAACAACAAGAACATGTCTAAAAAGTGCAGGGCAGTATCCTAAAACACAAGAGGAACTAGTCTGGATAGGACAAAGCTACCCAAAGAGGTCTACGTATCCTATCTAGCAACGCAGCTACGCCCAGATAACCGTGACTGGGGCTTGTATCACCATATTAGGACAGGTAGCTCCACACTGTAGGGCACAATGTGGTCAGACATAGTCTATACACTGATACAAGTATTTCACGCTAACGTATTTCTTCAAAGTTCTGGCAGAGTACATTACTACACTGTGTTGGGGCTCCTTCGACAAACTCTTCTACTCCTCTACTCAACTCTCCAAGCACTGCTACAACTATCTCTCTTCTACTCTACTTCTCAAAGTACCTCCTCAAGCACAAACAAGTTGTACTATTAAATTCTACAGAAAGCTGTTCTATTTTTACAATATACTGGGTCATCCTTCGTACGCGCCAGCACCCATACACACAAACCATATACATTGGTTCCCCCAATGGGTCAGTTGCCACTCGAGACTACCGTGACAAGGGCCGAAAGGACATGAACAAGCCTGGCAGGTTACCAACCATCTTGGGGACACAAATTGGCCTCACACTATAAAGAAGGTACCAACATCACACTTGTGTGCTGGACAAGCACTGGTGTCACATTACCATTACCGGTCGAGCACCACAATATGACCCTGAGACTGTTGGAGATGCAACTCAGCTAAAGGTACAGACCTAAGCATCTGAAGGGGGTGCCCAATTATCAAAAAATTTCTAGACTTGTGTTTATTAACTTCATAGAGAGATGAAAGTTGTTTAAGGGACTCCAACCCACCATCCTCAAAAACCCTAAACTAAAGTAATCTTTAAGTAGGATTAAGGATGCAGATTGCAAATCTGTAATTTGTACCTTTATACTCATTTGTATTTCCCTGCTGTAAGCCTACAAACTGGGCATGTGGGTGCATAGAGAGGACTACTTAGACTCCTTCATTTGTGGCTTATAGCAAAGGAATGCAAGAACATAGGAAGATAAAAACTGCAGATATAGCATCAGTTTCAGCATCAGCAACTTAAGTTTAGCGGGTGTTTTGGAGTTGATAGAGTCCCTTTAAGCATTTCTTTCAACCTTTATCAGTATCAGATCAACTATTTTCACATTTAGGAGTTTGTTTTAATACATTTTTATAAATGTTTGTAAATCCTGACCAAGTAAGCGCCACAGCCAAACTGCTTTCCATACCACTTGGTTGCACTTTTGACTCCTTTAAAAGAAGTCCAGTCATTTTTAAAATCTGGCAACTGGAGGGGGGAATTAATTAGGAGTAGGAACTAACCTTTCACCGTGTCCACGGTGAGAGGCGGGATTGACTACTGGACCCCCATCCCCACTTGCCAGATGGTTAGGTGTGACGCCACTCTGGCGGTGGTTGACCTAGGTATAACCCTGCCCGGTGGTAATTTGTTGTGACATCATTGCTGGATGGGCACACAGGTATGCTAGCACACCTGCTTTTATTTTAATGGGCTGGCTATACCTTTTCCCTGTGGACAGTAGCCTGCCGGGCTGTTTGGGGTTCCCTTGGTCAATTATCACGGTGGTCTGGAGTGGAGTAGTGACCCACCTGGACCTATTGGTTCTGCCACCCACAGAAAGGGAAGATGACCCAAGGGAGGTGTATTCACTGTGTAGGTGCTTAATGAAGAACCACAGAGTCCTGTTATAATAAATAAAATCTGTTTACTTGATGTAGGAAGCAGGTAATACAGCTTTGCATTGATGTGGTACTTTATACTTGATAGGCTAGATCTGTACTGAGAGTTAAGCAGAAGATACAGCCGTGCTGGCTGGGTTGCGTGCTGAGAGGTAGAAAGTTCAGAGAAGTAGAGAGGAGGATGTCAAGAGAGTCCCAACCCAAGTAGTACTGTGATCTGCTGGAACTTCCAAGGTAGAAGAAGTAGAATACTTCAGAGTGGAGAGAACACTTGTGCCTGCGTTTTGACTCTTTGGTCTCTGTACCACCTATTACCCACCAGTGCCGGGCGACTCGTCCTAGCGGGTGACACAAGCCCCAGACCTTGTTACCTGGGATGAGCGGTATGCTGAGGGTTTCCTGCTTACACCCGCGCTGCGAGATAGAGTGCATAGGCTTCTAGCAACTTTGCTCTATCCGGATCAGTTCCTTACTTTGTATGGATACTGTCCTGCATTGTGTTCCTCTTTGTCTAGGGCTTGGGTTGAGATAATACCTGACTGCATAGTGTTTAGTAGTGTTGCTTGAAGACAAACTGTGTCTAGGTACATGTGCTCTACGTCTAGACTATAACTTAGACTGGGGACCTGGCAGGAGCCAGGGCCCAACTTGTCTGCTGTAGTGAGCATTCTAGCTTGTGTTCTTCCCCCACAGAATCCAAAGTAAAAAGACCCTACACTTCCTCTACCCATGTGACTTCCTTCCTACAGCACATGTAAGGTGCGCTGTGAGTGGGTGAGGAGTGCATGGGAAAGATGTAAAGAGAAAGGTGATAGGAAAGAAGAAGAAAGCACTCTCATTGGTTTACAGATCCATGTGACACACACAAAAAAAATTAACCCTTTATCTTCTACAGCCGTGCAATATCTAGTCACACATACTTGCAATAACGACATCTAGTGGTAAAACGTTGGTACTGCTACATTACCACTTACACATGAGTACAGACTTTTGCGTAACACCTGTGGTGGGGCACCGCACCAATACTTAACAGTCTTTTAGTGCATTTTTTTTACATTTGAAAACACTGAACTGTAGTTTACACCACTTAAAACTAATAGCAACTTTTTTCCCATAATTTTTGCACGGATGCCAAATAGGTTGTCTAACCATTGTGTCTAATTAAAGTGTAAACCTACCCTAGGGATAAAACCACTCATAGTGGTCATAATGCGATCAAAACGCGTCTCAATATGAAATTTTACTGCAAATCAGCGATTTCAAACCTATTATATGCCTATAGTACAGGGGTAGGGAACCTTGGCTCTGCAGCTGTTGCAAAACTACAACTCCAATCATGCCTGGACAGCTAAAGTTTTGGCTGTCCAGGCATGATGGAGTTTTAGTTTTGCAAGGTTCTCTACCCCTGCTATAATATAATTGTGCAGTTTTTCAGTAATAACATATCATTTACAATCAGTGTGTCAACTATGCGAACCTTCTGACTATGTCATCAAGCTTCAGATATGGTAAGTTCAATAGCAGCATCCTATTGTAAACTCCACAGTATGTTCAGAGTATATGGGAAATTAGGCTCAGTTGCATACCGTATATCAGGGGTCCTCAACTGGTGGACCGCGGTCCGAATCCGGACCGCGGAGGCCAGCTGTCCGGACCCCAGACCTCCCAACCGCCTGGATCCGGCGGGACAATAATATCCCGCTGTACCGGGACGGCCCCATGTGTCCCGCTCCCCACCGCACTGCCTCCCGCCCCATAGGCGTACTGTCCTTAGATTTCAGTACGCCTTTGGGGCTGGGGCCTGAGGGCTGTGGTCAGTGTCGGCCCAGCCCCCGGCTGATACGCGCTCTCTGGGGACGTCCTGGGGATTCCCCAGCAGAACGCGCACCAGAGATTGCTCTCCTGGGGAATCCCCGGGACGTCCCCAGAGACAGCTGCAGAGGGGGAGCGAGGTGCTGGGTGAGTTGTTGTTAGTTTTTTTTTTTTTTTGTCCAGGTGACATGTACAAGGGGGCCATCTATAGGGGGAGAGCACACAGGGGGGCTATATGTGAGGGGGAGAGCACACAGGGGGGCTATATACTACAGGTGGAGAGCATACAGGGGGGCTATATGGGAGGGGTAGAGCACAGGGGGGCTATATACTACAAGGGGAGAGCACACAGGGGGGCTATATTAGAGGGGGAGAGCACGAGGGGGGCTATATACTACTGGGGGAGAGCGCACAGGGGGCTATATTCTACAGGGGGAGAGCACACAGGCTTTTTACTACAAGGGGGCTATATTGGAGGGGGAGAGCATACAGGGGGCTATATACTACTGGGGGAGAGCACACATGGGGCTATATACTACAGGGGAGAGCACATAGGGGGGGCTATATAATACAGGGGAGCTATATGGGAGGGGGAGAGCACACAGGGGGGCTATATGGGAGGGGGGGAGCACACGGGGGCTATATACTACAGGGGGGCTCAATGGGAGGCGGAGAGCGCACAGGGAGCTATACACTACGGTGGGAGCGCACGGGGGGCTATATACTTCAGGAGGGAGCAACTGGGGGGGCTATATACTACTAGGGCAGTCACCCCCTTTGTTCCTAATTTGAAAGGGCTGGTGAGAGAGAGAAAATGCCAGTTTTCCCACTACCAAGCATCAATTCTGTATGTAAATAGTTGAACAACGTTTGTGAAAAGTAACAAAACACGTTTCCTACTGATGTTCAGCTCAGACCTTCACCTGACAATAGACCCCGGTAAGTGGACCTTCACTAAAAGTTGTTGAGTACCCCTGCTGTATACAATACTTGCCCACATATTACTTTAGCACATAGGGCACCCCCTTACAGTTTTAGTGCACCCAAACCTTTCTTTGTATCATTAATGTCCAAATGATAATGTGAATAATCACAAGCTGCTGAAAGCAATGAATGAAGTCATATTCACGCCTTACTGCACAAAGGAAACTTCAATCTCATGCCATATGCTTACATTACAGATAGCTATAAATACCCAGCTATCAATGTGTTACACCTAATGTGCAAACGGCAAAAGTCACCTGGCTGAATGCTAAGTATCATCGCATGACATGGCTCTTACATATTAAAAAAAGATAACCATATTTACTCGTCTCAAAGTTTTAAAGTATTTTCTTTGCAAAAAAAAAAAAAAGAGAAGATGTGACCTATTAGTGTCTTGTTTTATTACTGAATCCACAAGGGAGATGGGCTTACATGCTTGTGCAAATGAGAGATTTTATAATTGCCGAGGCATTACCGCCGCTTGTCTGTCTCGATAAAAAACACAGCCATTGTAAATTACACTTACTTTAAAGTAGCTGTGCCAGTTTCATTAAAACAAATACCTCCCTTGGGTGGGTGACTTGTTCACTCTTGATATCTTTGATTTTCTTACTGCCCACAACTTATTTAAGGGAAACCATTCTGGAAGTCGCATTGTACGAGGCTTAATTGTTCCCGAAACTAATTATTATAATCAATTCACAGTTCCTACCGAATGTAGCATTAGTGACAGTGGGGGGATTAAAGCAGAGTATTAGGTAAGATGGAACGGTAATTAAATTCTCAGAATAATGCTGCATTTCTAAAATGTACGACCAAGGAGTCTGATAGTCCTTCCGGTGTTACAACTTGCTGGTGTCTTTATCACCAGGTATTAGCTTAGTTGTGAAATGATTTGTGTGTTGGTAGGTAAGTATATAGAAATGGACATCCAGTAATGAGATGGCAATATGACAGGAACGATCAGTACAAGACCACTATAGCTGGACGGAACCCTCTAGTAAGGATGAGCGAATTTACAGTACTAGTAAAGTGAAGCCCTTTGCTTGGCTCAGCTGTCTGTTTGTCATCCTGCTGCCTTTGAACTTTGTGCTGCTCTGGGTGCCTGTAAAAGCTACATCCATTCCTGGAAAACTGGGCGTTTTCCAGGACCGGATCCAGCTTTTCCCGGCACCCGGAACAGAGCGGCGCAGAGTCCAAAGGCAGCAGGCTGAAAAGCTGACTGTCGAACTAACAAAGCGATTCACTTTGTTAATACTGTAAATTAGCAGCTCATGTCTAATCACTACCGTACGTTATGTTTGGCTACTTGTGCACCAGTAGTTTTACCTTCCTAGAAACTAGTCCAATGAAAACTTATGTCATTTCAACAGTGGGGAAACGTAGCCTTAGGGCCCCTTCACACTGAGCACACAGAGCTCCCCGCTACGTAATCCCGCCTGAGACAGTGTCTCTATGAGATGGCGCACACGCCTCTGCTTCCGTCGCTCTCCGCTCAAAGGAATGACATATGAACCATACCCTTATTGTGCAAATGTGAGTGTTTCATATCTGCTTGGTGTATCGAGAGAGAGGTAGAAGTGGCAGACCCGGAATAAGGACACATTTCTAACTAGCTGAAATTCCTATGAGTTGTAATGCATTAGATGGGGCATCTGCAGTCGTGTTTGTGATGGATTTGGATGATATGGTGGAGTGTTTTCGGATGCAAAGTACCGGTTTCGCTCCAATAAACACCATGAGTTTTTTGGGGGTTTTTGTCGGCGTTTTTGAAAATTTAAGGCTGTGTAAAACCATATCATAGCCTGTAATACTATTTTATTTCAGCACAATTATCATTGATATCCACAGCCTTTTTTACATAATTTCTATTGATATTTTTGTTCCTCTTTTTCCCCTCTCCTGGACCTGTTTCGGCTTGGCAGTCATCAGGTCTCCAGTGTTTTGCATGTGTATTGCTGCAGAAGCTGCTCAGTAACAGGTCCGGGCAAGAATCCCAAGTATGACTATTTATTCACTCTGCCTCTGACTGCTTCTTTCTTCAGAAGAGCTCAGTATTAGTTTTATGGCAGTCAAAATGTCCATGTTGCTGGTGGAAAACAAATGTGACTACAAAAAATAGACTTGGCTATATACCAGCAGTTTTTAGAAGGCGGGCATTATTAGGACTGCATTGGAATTCCTTGCCATTGGGAGCTCAAGAAAAAGTTGAAGAGGTGACATGAGGTGTCCTGCCTGGTGTTCCTTTAAAGGGGGAAGGGGTCAAGGATGCAAAAAGTTCCCAAAAGGCTCCCACTGAACCCCAGTGGTTAATTGTGTTTTTGTCCTGTGCACTAGAGATATCGGGATAAGTTAATGAAGGATCTACTTACCCATCCAGGTGCTTCTCAGCTGCTGCATCCAGAAGTTCCACTATAAAGCGGTCATAACAAGAGCTTTTAGTTAAATGCAGCATACTGGGCAAAATAGCCAAATTTGCAGCCGCAGTCAGTGTTTTGCCGCCCTCTCCCCGGCATTCCGGTGACGTTGAAGTGACTTAAATTACAGAGGAAAGGAGAGGAACTGGAGTATAGGTACGTATAAATGTTTTTTGTTTTCTTTTGTAGGAGAAGCTACTATTAGTGGTGTGGGCTTAGCATAAGGGCCCAGGGGGCTAATTACCTACTGGGGGACTACCTACAGGGGGCTACAAAGAGCCTTCTATTTACTGAAGGTGAGTTAGCTTCAGTGGGGATACTGCCTACTGTATGTATGCACAGAGGGGGCCTAACTACCATATGGTGCACAAAGGGGCTTTATACTATATGGCGGCGCAAAAGGCCCTACTACAATATATCGATACAGAGGGGGCTAGCTGCATAATGGGGGCACATTTGGGGCCTAACTACTATATGAAGGCACAGAGGGCACCTAACTAATAATGTGGACACACAGATTTATACCCTCTGTGCCCTAATCGAGTAGTAAAGCCACTACGTAAAATACGTATAATATACTATGTGTATCTATTATGCAGCATCAGGTTTGTGGTCACCATTGTGGCATCACCCAGCTTTCCCACAATCCTTAATAGAAATTTCTATTGCATTATATGGGGGATTTCTTACAATATATCGTAACTAGGCAACTTGGAATTCCGCATTCATGGCACCATGAAGGGGCACTCCAACTGTTTCAGTAAAGTAATATTATCTCATGTTGCTTGGTATCTTTACCCGCGTTAACATATTTAAAGGTTTCGATCATGTCCCCCATTTCCCTCAACCCCATAAGGACGCAGTTGGTCACATCAAATATTGATCTGATTTACCTTCTGCTCGTTCACTTTGCATTCTGTTAAATGCTAAAAATAAACGAATAATCCTTCTATCTCTGAGCATTCTTCCTCTGCGGCGTTTCTTACACGCCTGCCTTAAACATTAGCACAGTATTGTACATTGCGTAATAGTCTGTCCTATGGTAAATTCTTATAACTGACCACCCGCATGTGTGCATGAAGCTCTAAACGTCTTCATTACAATCCCAGGCATCATCACAAGGTATCCGTGTAAGGGTCGGAATGCAAATTGCATGAGACTGAAGCACATTCTTATAATGAGACATATCGTTTCATGGTGACACTGTACAGAGCGGTGGCTTAATGATTCATATAACTTCATCATTACAAAGCACACACAGGGGCTTAATGATGCAACTTCAGTCTGATGAGGAAAACTGCAGAACATTCTAAGCAAATACATGGTCGTCTGTCTGGTAATTACACAGGTCACATGATTATTACCACTCACATCCTCAAAACCAAGCGATAGGGCTCATACTCGGAATGCAAGGGCCACTTACAGGAGCAATTGGTTGCATGAAATGGCCTAAAGTGACAGCAACATATCTGTAAAGGATTTTCTATAAAACTGGAGACAGATATAATTTTTAGAATGTGGTAGTAGGTAAACTGAAGTGCATTGTGAATTTTTAGATGGTGCAACTATGGAGCCACTTGTATTGTGCATTGTATTAAAGTATTGTCATTCTGGTACTAAATCTGTACTGGGTACTGTACTGGAGCAGGAGAATGCTGGGAAAATCACATTCTATGTCCATTGTCTGCATAGGCTTAAAGGGGTACTCCAGCGAAAAACAATTCGTTCAAATCAACTGGTGTCAGAAAGTTATATAGAGTTGTAATTTACTTCTGTTTTAAAATCTAAAGTACTTATCAGCTGGTTTATGTCCTGCAGGAAATGTTGTTTTTTTCAGTCTGACACAGTACTCTCTGCTGCCTCCTCTGTCTGTGACAGGAACTGTTCAGAGCAGGAGAGGTTTTTTATGGGGATTTGCATCTGCTCTGGACAGTTCCTGTCATGGACAGAGGTGGCACCAGAGAGCACTGTGTCAGACTGGAAAGAAAACACCACTTCCTACAGGACATACAGCAGCTGATAAGTACTGTAGGAAATGAGGTTTTTAAATAGAATTAATGTACAAATCTGTATAACTTTGACACCAGTCAGAAATCCGGAGTAGCGCTTTAACCCCTTAGCGTCCCATGACGTACCTGGTACGTCATGGTGACGCGGGGGGAGTTCAGAGAGGGGTCCCGCCGGGGCCCCGCTCTTAACGGCACCGCTCCCGGCTGCAATCTGCAGCCGAGCAGTGCCACTATTAGCCGGCGCGGTTCCCTTCGCCGCCCCAGCTAATTAAGCACTTCAATGCAGCTGTCAAACATGACAGCTGCATTGAAGTGCTTTACACTTCACATCCCTGGTGTCCAGTGGGTCGCATCTCCCCATGCGATCGCGGTGGGGGGAGATCCGTTCTTCTGCCCGTGCCGGGCCTCAGCGTCGCTGATCCCGGCTCGGCAATAGATTGCTGTGGCCTGCAGCAGGCCACAGCAATCTATCACGATCTGATGGATCTTTGCTGTGTATATACACAGCATTGATCTCTATATACTGGTTACAGTGAAAAAAAAAAGTAAAAATGTTTTTTTATTAAAAAAATGTCCCCTCCCCTATTAAAAGTTTAAATCACCCCCCTTTTCCTATTTTATAAATATAAATACATAAATAAACAAACAAATAAACATGTCTGGTATCGCCGTGTGCGTAATCGCCCAAACTATTAATTAATCACATTCCTGATCTTGCACGGTAAATGGCGTAAGCGCCAAAAAAATTCCAAAGTGCAAAATTGCGCATTTTTGGTCGCATCAAATCCAGAAAAAATTTAATAAAAAGTGATCAAAGAGTCGCATATGCGCAATCATGGTACCGATAGAAAGTACATGTCATGGTGCAAAAAATGACACCTCACACAGCCCCATAGACCAAAGGATGAAAGCGTTATAAGTCTGGGAATGGAGTGATTTTAAGGAACATATATTTGTTAACAATGGGTTGAATTTTTTACAAGCCATCAGATAAAACAAAAGTTATACATGTTACATATCGTTGTAATCGTAACGATTTGAGGAACATGCATAAAAAGTCAGTTTTACCATAGGGCGAACGGCGTCAATGCAAAACTCCCTAAAATCCAAACAAATTCCTTTTTTTTTTCAATTTGACAGCGCAAATGATTTTTTTCCGGTTTCGCAGCATATTTTATAGAAAAATAATGCCTCTTATTGCAATGTACAATTGGTTTCGTAAAAAATAAGGGCTCATATGGGTCTCTTGGTGAAAAAATGCAAGTGCTATGGATTTTTAAACATAAAGTGGAAAAAGCAAAAGTGCAAAAACAAAAATTGGCTTTGACCTTAAGGAGTTAAAGACTCAGATCAGTTTGTTCGCAGAATACAGACAGACAACACAAAAATGGAACTTTGTTTCTAGTTCTGCATGTAAGGTCATTTCATCTCTCCATCCAATTGAAAGACTTTGTGAAGGGGGTTGCAGGTATAGTTATATAATTATTTCTGACCTGAAAAAGATGACAAAGCGTAACGATCATGTTTTTTTTTATTGCAGAAATCAGTAGTATAAGCGATTTTAAGAAAGTCTGTAATAGGTTTCATCAGCCAAAAAAGCCTCCTTCTGTACTCAAGAAGCAATTTCCCAGCCTCCCCCCCTGACTTCTTATCTGTGCATTATCAGGCAAACACGTCTTCATTACAGAGAAGCCAGTGAAGACGGGTTCTGCTCTCTCCATTCTATCCTTATGGAGGGGGGAGGGGCCGAGGGAGATGAGGGAGCAGGGAGAGGTGACATGAAGGTCAGCTGTTTTTAGACTCTCTGAGCACCTAAAACACTGGATTCTGGGGTCAGAAAGGTCAGTGCTTATCTATGAACTTACTGAGAGAAGATTGCAGGGTGTTGTTGCTCAGTCACTCCTAACAGCCCCTCTCCTCTCCATAGCCACATAATGGAGACAGAAATCCTGCTTCTTCTGAAGTGAGGGGGGAGGCTGGGAGATTGCTATTTCAGTCCAGAAGGAAACTCTTTTGGTTTATAAAACCTATTACAGAGTTTCTTAAAATCGCTTGTACTATTGATATTTAATGTTTAAAAAAAAATGACCCTGAATTGACAGTTACGCTTTAAAGGGAATCAGTCAGCTCACGGGCACTATCTAAGGTGCTTACAGTGTGCTGTAGCTGGCAGCCCCCCAGTAAGCATGGTGCCTTTTTGGTAATTTTCCGTGCAGCGGATTATGTACAATCTTATGTCTCCTACTGTCACAGAGCTGTTGTTCGTGCCACACTTGTCATGCATCCTCCTCCCTCGTCATGAATAATCAATGCTGCCCGGCCTCCTGCTCGCTCAGCTGTC
Organism: Dendropsophus ebraccatus; assembly: GCF_027789765.1. Lineage (NCBI taxonomy): Eukaryota > Metazoa > Chordata > Amphibia > Anura > Hylidae > Dendropsophus > Dendropsophus ebraccatus. The sequence goes on from NC_091464.1 coordinate 27,686,910, forward strand.
AGATTGCAGATCAGTCCTCTGTAGGCAGGTTATGTCTGAAAGAATCTTTCCTCTGTAATGTGTTGGAGCTGTGGTCTAGGGGTAACAACCCTGGTCTAGAGACCTGCCAGCAGTTCATTCTCTGGTTCTGATCCCCTGATGGAAATTAAATAGATGTCTTTTTTTCCTCATTATTGTATCATTTTTAAGCCTATGTTCACACACACAGTGTTTTTGCTCAGTATTTTGGTCAGTATTTTGCAACCAAAACCAGGTTGGATTGAAAACACAGAAAGGCTATGTTCACACACTGTTGAAATTGAGTGGATGGCTGTCATTTAATGGTAAATAATTACTGTTTAAAAAAAAAGTCCGATATTTGCTATTAAATGATGGCCATCTGCTCAATTTCAACAGTGTGAGAACATAGCCTTTCCACTCCTGGTTTTGGTTCCAAAATACTGAGCAAAAATACTGTGTGTGAGCATAGCCTTAAAAATTATACAATAATGAGGAAAAAAAGACATCTATTTAATTTCCATCAGGGGATTCAAACCAGAGAATGAACTGCTGGCAGGTCTCTAGACCAGGGTTGTTACCCCTAGACCACAGCTCCAACACATTAGGGAGGAGAGATTCTTTCAGACATAACCTGCCTATAGAGCACTGATCTGCAATCTGACAGCTGAGCGAGGATGAGGACGGGCAGCATTGATTATTCATGAAGAGGGAGGAGGATGCATAACAAGTGTGGCACGAACAACAGCTCTGTGACAGTAGGAGACATAAGATTGTACATAATCCGCTGCACGGAAAATTACCAAAAAGGCACCATGCTCACTGGGGGCTGCCAGCTACAACTCACTGTCAACACCTTAGGTAGGGCCCGGGAGCTGACGGATTCCCTTTAATTTAAAAAATAATAATTTGCAAAAGATATTTCATGAATCCAGACTATTCAGCTATTAAATATTGTTTTCTGATATCACATCTTGATTTGTGTATTTGCGGTAAGGTAATTGTGGTGATTGCATAGTTTTAACCAGAGGGCGCAGGGAAAAACAAGACAAACACTATAATATGTTATAGAATATCAACACTATAGAATTATGCCGTAGGAAAAAGGTTAAACACTATTGTGAGATCATTCCTACACATGCTTGTGTTCAAGGCCTGATAAACACTATTATGACATCATCAATGTAAATGTGCCAGGCAAAGAAGTCATATGTTATTATGAAACATGAGTCACAATGGAACACTGACTCAAGAGAACACACTACTGTTATCATGTTAGAGATCAGGGCAGCGCTGCTCTCACCCACGCCGCTGTCCCTACCTACTTGGGGGATCCACCCTAAATGCAGCCTCCAAGTGGGCAATGGTCCTTATAGTATGCGACATGGAGAGAAAGGAGCTGTTGCACATCCCACCTATGGCTGATACTAATCCCGCTAGTCTATTTTTAAAAACCAACGCCAGGATGTTGGTATATAATTTGATCAAACCATATTGCCCCATGTACCACGTGCCGGTCTCCTGGTTCACATGGGTCCCTACGCTAACTCCACACTGTGTCGGTCAGCGACTGCCAACCCCGCAAAGTGTGCACATGCAGGGAAGGGAGGCCATGGAATGGCCCTGTAACCCCAATGTCACAGGATTAAACCCAAAATGCCCCACCAAAACCCAGCCGGCACCACCGGCAGAGAAGGCTGCCCCCAAACAACACAAGTATGAAGTTAGCGTAGGGACCCGTGTGAACCAGGAGACCGGCATGTGGTACACGGGCAATATGGTTTGATCAAGTTATATACCAACATCCTGGCGTTGTTTTTTAAAAATAGCCTAGCGGCATTAATATCAGCCATAGGTGTGATGTGCAACAGCTCCTTTCTCTCCATGTCGCATTTTGTATTTCTCCCTTTTCTGAGCAGTTGGCACTCCCCTTCATAAGACCCACATGACCCAAGTAAGCAGGATACACCTGTGCTCACATGTCAGTACCTCATGTCTTTCCCATTCTGTCTGCAGCAGTGGTGGTAAGTGCAATACCATATTCATACTTGTGTTATTTGGGGGCAGTCTTCTCCACCGGTGGTGCCGGCTGGGTTTTGGTGGGGCATTTTTGGTTTGGTCCTGTGACATTGGGGTTGCAGGGCCATTCCATGGTTTCCCTTCCTTGCATGTAAACGCTTTAGGGGGGTTGGCAGTCGCTGACCGACACAGTGTGAAGTTAGCGTAGGTTTTTAAAAATAGCCTAGCGGCATTAGTATCAGCCATAGGTGGGATGTGCAGCAGCTCCTTTCTCTCCATGTCGCATTTTGTATTTGTATCCTATAGTATGATATGTGTACAAGAGGGAGAGAGAGCTCAGGATGGCAGGGCAAAAATACTAGGCAGCAGAAAAAATAACTCGTCAAAGGGTCGAGACCAGAAAAACAAGGAAAACAGGCCGGCGTCCTAGGTAAGTACCAGAAGGTAAACATTAGAACCAAATCATCAGCCAAAGATGAGGTCAAATACGAGCTTGATACACAGGAAGTTGGCTACAGGACTATTCACTTTGGTTAAAGAGGTTATCCAGATTTATAAAACCATGGCGGCTTTTCTCAACAAACATCCCTGCTATCCTGAACTCTCTCCATCTTGTGCACGCATCCCACTATGGGATTACTGCCCACTTGGGGACTGCCTTATAGGGTGTATCGCCAAAGTAGGTATGGATAGTGGTGTGGGTGAGAGCAGTTTGGGTGTGGTTTTGCCGCTGGGATCTATTGAAGCGAATGGAGCTTAATTGTAATATCACACACAACCTGAGGACAGTTAGCCCTATTGTTCACCCCTTAAGCCCCTATTACACGGGACGATCTCCAGTAGCAAGCGAGCACCGTCCTGTCAGCGAGTGGGTAAGAGCCGAGGGGCTGCCCGGGTGATCACTTGATCATCCGGGCAGCCCATAGAAGATAGCGGCGGTCTGCTGCTATCATCTATGGGCTGCCCGGATGATCTAGTGATCACTCGGGCATCCCCTCTGCTCTTTCCCGCTCGCTGCTGACGTGTGCAATAGCATGTGTGTAATTGCTATCTTAGTCGTTTGTCTTTCAACATGTTGAACAATGTTGGCTGTTTGCTGTCTGTGGTTGTCTTTCAACATGTTGAACATCGTTCATCAAATACGGCCAATAATCGTTTTGTGTAATTGGGACTGAAGATTAGTTATTGAAGATTGATGGCCATCTAACAGTATGGAGCAAAGGTTCTGATCCATGCTTTAGATAAGATGCAGCTGTTATCAATATTTACAAGTGGTTTAATGGAGGGTCAGGTAGTTACCCCAGGATTTTGGGTTAATGCGAAGTTGAGCCGCGGGGTGACTCCACAGGATTCTAAGTCAATGTAAAGAGTTGAGTGATTGCGTTGGGAGATGTTCTCCGTTGTGAGGTTAGGAGAATAATTGTGGATTGTTTCTTATTGGGTGTTTTGACTTTTGTAAAATTAATAAAAAATTTATGTGGGAAAAAAATCAATATTTAGAAAGAACTTGTCGAGTCAGTGACAAAAAATACAGAACTTCTGACCTCATTAATTGCTGCAATAACACTGTGATCAAATGTGTCCACAATTGTAAATGGGAAAACCAATTCAAGGGCTTACTGTAGATGGGAAATTGAAAGCATATCAATTCAATCACAACTAGGGAAGATACCCCTCTCTTTTCTCATGTCAGAGTAATACGTGGTTTTGATCCCAATGTACTGAAACTTTGGTATATTAGATAAATTAAATTCAGCCCATAGAGAAGGAACTTGGACAGATTGTTGCTTCAGGAAGAAGTTAGATGGATCTTTAAATTAAATTCCTGTAGCCTGCCGGGCCTTAATGAAGGTTTTTTTTATCAACCTTTCTGTAAATTTTGTCGGCTTCAATGAGAAGTTTGAAGTACAGTAAGAAACCTGACCACCAAGAGTTGAGAGCAAATGCAATATGGTGTACTATTTCTTAGAAGATTGGTACATTTAGTTACAGGGGAACTCCAATGATCACATAAAAAATGCACAAAAAGCATATAGGTGTACTCTCCAATCCCCAACTGGTGGTTTAACACCTTTCCCACCTGTCTAGGCTGCTCCAAGAACCAGATTTAAACTTTTACAAATAATTCTAGTTTTACATAATGGCACTCGGCTGGGAAACTACATCTCCCAGCATGCATTGCACCTCAAAGCCAACTTACGGGTACCTGCCCCTGTCTTGTAGTATCTGCCCACCACCAGCTCAATTGGTTTCTGCTTTGCACATTAAAAACAGTACCTATCATCTATCTATCATCTATTAATTTATCTATCTATCGATCAATCCATCAATCATCAGTCTATATCTATCCAGGAGAGGGAGAAACTGTTGCTTCCCTACTTTCGGCCAAATGATCACTGTTTGATGTTAGTGGTGGGTGGGATTACAGATGAGGCAGTCTGCCTGGCAACAAAAGAGAAAAAGATCATGTGACCCCTGTCTCAGTAGGGAGGGGGAGGACAGAGGAGTGGAGACAGAGTGGACCAGGAAGTGAGGATGTTCTGCAGCTTCAGGGTGTGAGTTAGGGTGTGCTGCAGACAAACGGCTTAATTCATGTCATAGAAAACTATTACAAACAACCTTAAACAAGATTATAGGTGGGGATTGATTGGAGTTAAATCTTTCTTAACCAAAGTTCCCCTTTAAGTATATGTATGTTCTGTAGGGAAAATTGGCTGATGTCAATACCAGCAATGCATATTGAAATCTATATAAAAAATTAAGGTAAACAGCATGTTGATAACACTGGACTAGCTTATTTTGAGACAATATTGTAGACATTTTTACAATTTAGGCTACGTTAGCTCTTCTGTGATACCAGACCAGAAGTGTTGATATAAATATAATCAACAAAAGGTACATTTTACAGCCAGGGTGTTAAAATTAATAAATAAATAGTAAATATAGGTATTCCACAAAACTTCTGTTCTGGCTATTGGCCAATCTGTTGGCAAAGCTTCAAAAAAGACAAATGCTTTGGTGCCGTATTCACAATGCAATGCAATCTGCCTAACCGAAAAGAAACACAATAGTGACATTATTACAAAGGAATTCTGTCTGGGACATAAGACAATTAGTATTGTTACCCTATCACAATAGATCTGGGTAGAAAAAGATCAATATTCTTGTGATGTCATTAAAGATGGGAATTCTACCTGGAACAAAAAGCAACTCTTTGTAGGAAGGAGGACAAACAGTACTATTACAATGCCATTCTGCTGTTGGACAAGAGGCAACCTACCATTGTGAAAATGTCACCATAGAAGAATGAAGACAAAAGCTGTTGTGATATCACAATGGAAATCAAACTTTAAAGGAAGTGGAACACTAATGTGACATCCCAATAAAATTCTAGCTTGGAGAAAAAATAGACAGTATGGTGACAACCTCACCATGGAACTCATACACTATTGTGGCATCTAAAAAGACATAGTTTTATGACATCATTAAACTGGAAAAAAAAATTTGACATGATCAAAATGGAACAAGAAGAGAAAAAAAACAAGCACTACTTTGACATCATGATAGAATTTAATCACTATTGTCCATAATACTAATGCTGTGCACAGTGAGACATAGCAAAAATAGTGTTCGGGGTACCCAAAGCCCCAACTCATTATTTATGCTACCATTATAAAATAACAGCCATTTTTTTAAAAAATACAGCCGTAAAAAAAGACATTGTTTACTAAGGCCATAACCCTTTTGTTTAGCCCATAGTCCTTTTCGTAACAATCAGAAATTTGGCAAAATTACCAAATTGCTACAAAATAAGATTTTGCAATAGGATTTGATTGCCAGTATCCCACATGTGGTCTCAATTGAGTTCTATAAAGAATAGGATTACAGCCTTCCTCTTCCTACTGGTTATGGTCCTAACTATGCAACTAAGCACAGACTGTCTTTTCCTACTGCCTGGCTGCACTGGTGGCTTGCTGACAGAAATAACTACCCTCCGTCTGTAGCCATGTTTTCCTGGACTCCCTAGGGCTGCATCCAACTTCATCAGCCACCGTTAACCAAATGTCAAACGACTGGAGAATTGTCGAGTTGCGCTCATCTCTATTCCTTAAAGCTAATGTACCATGAGGTACATCACATTTTTTCTTTGACATGAGCCAATAGGCGCCAGTGCAGGGATCCTAGCGGTGCAGTCCCTTTTTAGGAGCCATTCTTCTGCCGTGTATCCCCCCCCCCCCCCACACACACACACACACAGTGTTACCATATCCCCTCCCTTCTGTGATGTATTTCCATTGATTCTAGCTGAGCCGCGTCACAGGGGGGGGCAGGGCCATTTCCAGTGAATAGAGCTGGGATGTTGCATGGCAAAAGAATGGCCCAGACCACAGGAATGGGGAACATTGATGGTACATTCGCTTTAATCCTGCCAGGACGTATGTGTATGTACTGGGCCAAGAAAAACGTTGTGTGGTCTTTGCCTTAAACTAATTATTCAGTTCAGGTGTTTCAGCCATACTCATTTAAAACTGATGCATACAATCAGGCACTTTGCCATGCATTCTCCATAGGCAAACATTGGCAATACCGAGTCATACTTAAGGGCTCAGTGACCTCAAAGCCTGTATAAATACTTCTCCAGGCATGATCACAGGCAAAGAAGCTTGTCCGTCACCCGTTGCTGGGACAAAATGTTACTCATTGCGCTCTAATTTACTATCAATGTACCTATTTTAAGATGACGTGTGTCTGCTTTTTTGTGCCAAATTAGCGTGCGCTCTATGTAAATCTGGAAGTTTTTCATTTGTTTGTTTTTTAGGGCAAAACTAAAACCCGAAGACCACACTAGGCTGGTTTTTGGGTGGGTTTTAAAAGACATGCCTACTTGGTCCGTTTGTCTGGTTTGTGGACAAATTGTGTTGCACACTTATAGTAAATGTGTCGGTCCACAAAAAAAAAAAATGACAATTTGCTGCCGGGAACACTGTCGGAAATCAGCCCTAATGTCCACAACGCAACAAATCAAGGACTGTCTACAGTTCAAGCACAAGCAGGAATTTTCAAGCAGAAATTTTCCCGCTGTATCTGCAGCTTTGGAAAGATAACCCAGTATATCAGCAGTCACAACTTAGGAAGTGTATGGCAACAACTGCGATACTCCAGACCATGTTTAAAGATAGATGAAATTATAACTCTTGCGATGATAGATTCCCCTTCAGAATGCCATACAACCTGTAATTGCTAATGGCTGAATAAACCAAAAGAGCACAATAGCAGAATTTCTCAGAATAAGCAATCCCTACTGCTTTTCATAGCAACCTGTTATTAATTCATATCAATCTTTCAAGAAGGATGGAAGAGCAATTTCAAAGTTAGAGAGATGAAAATTATGCCAAAAAACCACAAGAGTGGTCATTTTTTAATAGACCGAACTTCTGTATCATTTTGTCTCCAGCTGAACAAGTTATTGATGGATTCAAGGTTGATTATATACTCACTATTAAAAGGACAACGGAATTCACAATGTAATCTTTATATGCATTGGAGCATGCAGTTTAGATAGGACACATGGGGTCTGGAAAGAGAAAAGTTAACAAAGATTATTATTATTATTATCATTTATCTTGATGTTGCTTTGTGTGGAAAAATGTCACGTAGAAATGTACACCTTCAAAAGCGGTTTTATTAATTTTTATTTCTTATAAGAAATTAAGGATTTTTTTGTAATGTCCTTATCAGCCTTAAAGAAACTTTAAAGAATAATTCCAGAATTTTTTTTTAAATTTGCCCTCCACTGCTACTTACCAGTGATGAACGGTGTTCCACATTGAGGCTTCGTTCCGGTGCTGCGGCGCTATTCAAATCCTGCACGTGTTCACGTCACTGCTCTTCTGACCAGTCTTCTGTCTCCATGTCGATTGAAGACCGGAAGTCTCACTCTCCCATAAAGAATGCAATGGAGAGCGTGACTTCCAGTCTTCAATAGACATGGAGACAGAAAAGCGGTGACGTGAACGTGCGTGGGATTTGAACGGCACTGCAGCACTGGAACAAAGCTGTGCTGTGGGACACCAATCATGGCTGGGGACAGGGGCGGATTAACTTTACCATAGGCCCCGGGCTGTTCACCTAGCCTGAGCCCCCCCCCACCCCACTGTAACTATGGCGGCACTAGCCTGGCGTTCATAGTACAGTATAGATAATGTCATGATGTCCTGATTTGTGCAAAATTGCCATAAAAAAACTGTGATTTTTTTTGCAAATCATGGCGGAAGCGTAGCCAGGAGACAGTACACCACTGAAAGTATAAGTCTTTTTGGGTGGTCATGGGCCCCCCAGGAGCTCAGGGCCCAGGGCCGCCCGGAACGCCCCTATTATAATCCGCTACTGGCTGCAGAGTATACGCACCAGCGCGTAGCGCAGGGGGGGGGGGATTTAAAAAATTTCCAGAATGCTTCCTTAAAGTTTCTATCCACCCGCTGCGGAATCTGTTGGGGCTATATAAATAAAAATGATTTATATTTTACTTGTATTCTTTCTTTCTTGAGATCCATATTGACCAGCATTGAGCTGCACCTAAAGTCATTGCTGACCTTGACCATTGGCAGAACTAACATGAACTGATCAGTAGACAGCAAAGGAAATGCTAACAGTATTTTTTATGCAGCACGCCAGGTGGCTCATTATATTGGTGCCCTGTGGGCATCTTGTTATAGTCAGCAAATTTTTGGTTTTGGGCATAGCTTAGTAGAGGACAGTGAGGGATCTTTGACACTCATTTGGCACTTTTTGGGACATTAAACTCTTCACATGATTGAGCCAAAGCTGAATTTTCGGTTTTTGACGAGTTTTACTTTTATATATCTTTAGGCTATGTTCACACAGTTTTCTTTTCTGGCTGTTAGAAGGCTGTCTTTTGGGATTGCCGCCATTTTGAGGTCAAATAAAGTCCGTTATTTCATCATGAGAGCCGTTATTTGTACATTCACAGCCATCATTGTGAAATAACGGCCTGTTTTTTTAACCTCCGAATAATGACCATCATAAAAGACTGTGTAAACAGAGACTAATAATGTTTTTCTGATACAGAGCTCCTGATTCCATGTTAATCAGATTTTTGGCTGTGTGCGGGTGCCACTAGAGGGAGCTCTGGAATTTACACCATACCATTATTGATTTCAGTGATAAAGAAACAAGTTGAGTAATTTTCATATGTCTGATACGTAGCTATGTGTTCTCATTTTTGCCATCTACTTAGCAGCAGCTTTTTTTCTACTTCCTGTTGTAAAGAGACTAAACTTTTTTCCCCCCTTTATTGTAGACAAATTGAAGTACTTTGTAACATACCTATAGTCAACCAATTAGGTTTTCTTTGTATAAAACTACTTTTTGAGTCACAACACTCTGACAAATCTGTATCCAACATAGCCCTATAAGATATTTCCCCTGAGGAATCTTTTTAATACCCAAGGAAAGTTTCTTGTAACTGGCAGATCACGGTCACTACATACTCGCAGCGGTCTTAACGACTGCTGCGTGTATGTAATTCTGCCGGCCCCTTAACCCCTTCTGCTGCTGCCCGGCTCCCGCTCCGCTGTATACATTACCTCTTCTCGCTGCACGGGGTCCCTGCGTACTGCTCTCCCGCCCGGCCAATCAGTGTGTTGCCCAGCGGCAGCCACTGATTGGCCGGGCGGGAGAGCAGTATGCCGGGACCCCATGCAGCGAGGAGAGGTAATGTATACAGAGCGGGAGCAGAAGGAGTTAGAGGCTGGCAGAATTACATGCACGCAGCGGTCGTTCAGACAGGACCTGACAGACTTGCAGCGAGATTTACGCTGCGAGTCTGTAGGTGTGAACTGACCCTAAATAACACTTTAAATGGATGTAAAATGCTGCAGTGACTTATGTTAGTCGACACTATGGAGGTTAGCTGTAATAGCCAAAAGGGTCCTAAAGCTCAAAGGAGTCCTGTGGACTTTAAAAGGGAAAAAGATAGGGAAGGGGGGGGGGAATAATTAACAAAGTATACTTACCCATTTCCGTACCTCCATAGCACCGCTCGCGAGTCCTGCTGATGTCCCACCCCAGTCACCAATTGCAGGGCTGGTGTCAGCACAGGGCTTACTTGGCAAGTGCCGGGGCCCAAAGTGGGAGAGGGGCCTGGTGTTCTGATGTTCAGCCAGTTCACTGTAGTGCAGGGTGAGCAGCCTAATCATCAGAAGACAGAGAAGGAGCAGTACCTGTCAGCTTCCTGCAGAGAGAGGGATGAAGGACCTGATCACATGACCCGCAGGTCCTCAATATTACAGTGTGGGGATCGACCCAACAGAGAGGAAGAGGGAGAAGACTGAGCTGTAAGTGCTGTGGCTGTGAGGCTCTGTTGCCCAAGGGCCCACTAAGGCTCTGTTGCCCAAGGGCCCACAAAAACCTGGAGCCGGCCCTGACCGATTGGCTGAGCAGGCAATCACCTGGGTACGTGACTTTGCAGCACCTAGAAGAGCTGCAGGCGGCCAGCCACTCTCATTGATGCTCAGGAGCGATGCAACAGGACGCAGTATAGTTTGTTTCCTCACACTCTGGCTTCCATTTTTTTTTATTCCGGGGGACTTCTTTATGTTTGCTATGTGCTGTAATGCTTTTGTTATAGCTTGGACCAGATGATTGCTGCCAGAGTTTATTCTTTTCTACACTAGTCATTTTAGTGCATGTACAAGTATTATTCACCGTATCAGCTTCTCAGTGTTGCAAAAACTCCTTTATGAGAGATGCAACCTCACTTGACATTTCAAAGTTGAGGAGGACTTTAAAAAAAACATTAAATACACCCCTCCTGGGTACAGTTATCTGGAACGTACAGTATATGCAGAAGTTTTAATAATCTGGAGCTACCTGTAAGGGCAAACTCAATGACCACACTTGGCCTTATAAAAATGAAAGATAACAATAGTCATATATGGCCATGAAAAATGTGTCCCAAACCACACACTGAATTATGTGACAATGCCGGCCTATATTTCTACAAAAATACAATATTATAGGATTATAAGGCTCAGCATCTTAGAAAAACTTGTTTCTTCTGCCAAATTTTGTGTGTGATCTTTTGGAATAAGATATTGCCTAATTTTCAATATATAATAGTTATGTGACCTTAAAGCCAATGTACCTTTGGGTACATCGCTGTGCTTTTTACTTTAATGGATCAGCACCAGTGTGGGGATGTGGTGGTCCTTGTTTTGAATTGCCTCCTGATTTCTGCACTCGGCACTATTCTTTTCGGGAAAACCGGAATACTGGGTTCAGGCTCCCCAGCCCCCAGCACGATATCCCCTCCCTTGAGACGCGGCTCCATTCTATTGGATTCTAGTGGAGCCGCGTCACAGATTTATTTGATTTATTGTGCACATCTGATCAACCTTAGAGGTAAGCAAGTGCTGAAATGCTCATTACTCTAGTCAAGTGTTTTCCGATGCTCGAGTCGAGTAATGAAACCCCATTAAGGGTGTGTTCACACATACAGGATCCTCAGCAGAAAATCCACTGCGGATCCGGTACATGTGAACGTACCCTAAAAGTCAGTGGAAGGCTCAAGTATTTTTTCAAGGACCTCCTTTTTAGCAGAGGGGAAGGTGTCTGGTGCACCTGAAAACCTTAGAAAGTGCACAGCAATGGGACTAGCACAGCAGAGGGAGCATGCATGGAGGCATTAAAGACTTCCAGCTCCCTGAATTAGCACAGTATACAGCGGGGAATACTCAATCCGCACCACTATGGTTGAACTAGGACAATGGTTATGCTATAGGACACTGGTATTATACTGTATGGCAGATGATTTTTTAAGTCCTGAAAAGGACTTTAGTATAATTGTGGAATGTGCATATTACTGACAACTACTACTTATATACCACTATATTATGTCTTCCAATATTGGTATATTGTATGGCATTTGCTCGTTCAGTCATACTCACTAATTACTACTACTAGTCCTAAAAAGGACTGTTGGGTATGTTTGGATGCTACTTGCCCACCTAAATATGTAATCTAAGCCCTACTCCTGCTCTGTCCCTGCTCCAGCAATTTTCCCTGTCAGCCAACAGACTGCAAGTGATTCAATCATCTGGAGACCTGGGTGTATATAGACCCAGGTCAACTGTTGCAGACGGCCAATCACCGCTATGACAGCAGCCAACACAGCTGCTAGGTAGAAGGAGGTTCCAGTCTCTTTCACATATGATTATTGGCTGGTTAAAGCTGCCAAACATGCGGGGAGGAGACCATCTATTTCATTTGAGCACCATGCAGTACTCTTACTCTTGAGTACCATGATACTTCAGAAAATAGTGAGCGCAAACAAGCAGGGCCGGCTCCAGGATTTTTCGGACCCTTGGACGACAGAGCCTCAGCGAGCCCCTCATCCATTCACTATGCACAATCACTTGAGACACCACTAACCTACATAAACACACATTATTGACACACACACTTACTGACACATACATTTAATGACACACACATTACTAATCGACACACAAACGACAAACGTACTGACTAACACACTTACTGACTGACACACATTACTGACACAAATTACTGACTGACATACACAGACACTGACTGACTGACACAGATGCTTACATACACACAGCACTTACAGCTAAGTCTTCTTTCCTCTTCCTCTCTGTAGGGTTGGTCTCCACCCTGTAAGGTTGAGGACCTTTGGGTCATGTGATCAGGTCCTTCACCTTTTTCTCTCTCTGTGCAGGTCCTGCTCTGTCTCCTGTGTCTTCTGATGTTCAGCCCCTCACCCTGCTCTACAGTGAGTTAGCTAAACATCAGAACACCAGGCCCCTCTCCCTCTCTGGGCGCCCTGGAGGGGCTGTGGGCCCCAGCACTTGCCTGGGTACGCCCTGTGCCGACGCCGGACCTGCAAATAGACATGTTTGCTCATCTCTAATTAAAATATTTTGACTAATGCAGTGTTGAACTGGGGTACCATGGGTCCAACAAGCATTTCGATTCTTGGGGCCCACCCTATATACACCAGATATAAGCAGCGCCCAACCTTTCACATTACTATAGTGACTTTGCACAGTGCTGCGTATGTGAACATACACAGATATAAAGAAATGCACATTACCTTTATGCATACATAGTATACACACAGACGACTCACATACATACTTCATGTACACACATATTTACCTCTGGTACAGGAAAGCATGAGGTATAGCTCACATTCTGTCAGATCTGCAGCTCCGGGAGCTGCTCCAAGGCTATACTGTGCAAGGCTGCAGCCCCTCTCCCTCCCCTCCTCCTGTGTCCCTACTGCCAGCAGCACATAGAACAGATGGAGGCAGCCTAAGGCCCCGTTCCCACTGAGCAAAACTAGCGGAATTCCGCTGCGGAATTATCAGCCGCGGAATGCCGTTAGCCTCCCGCTCATAATGGGAGTCTATGGGAAGTGCGCGCTCCTGCTCTGTCCGCGCTGAAGAATGAACATGTTCATTCCTCAGCGTGGACAGGGCAGGAACGCGCGCCTCCCATTGACTCACATTATGAGCGGGAGGCTAACGGCATTCTGCGGCGGACAATTCCGCCGCGGAATTCTGCCAGTTCCCCCTCAGTGGGAACGGGGCCTAAGAGGAGGTGGTGAGGGGAGGGTCCCAGGGGAGTGATGAGAGGGGATGCGCTGATTCTGCACACTACATGCTGCTTGTCACCCCGTCACTCTCTGCCCCTATGTAATAAACTGAGATTATTATAAGCTGTGTGATTATCTTAAAATGTGTGCTCCTATGTAATAAACAGAGATTATTTTATAGAGGCAGTAAATGTCCAGGTGACAGGCATGTGCAGCAGTTCTGGGGGATTATATGTCATCCTGGAGCTGCTAAACAAGGAGGCCCACCTCATGCTTAGGGGCCCACCAAGGGGTAGGGCCCACAGAGGGATTCCCCTGCTCCCCTGTGGGCTAGTCAGAGTCTGGTCTAATGAGTTACATAAAGATGAAAAGTGTTATGTGTGGTCATCATAAACATCTGTTTCATCGTCTATACATCCATCTCTTAGTACTCCAGTCCAGGCTCTCCCCTACATCCTTTGTTTTTACCCTGTGTAAATTGGCCATGTCTTTCTTTTACACTACTGTTAAAGTTTGACTACTAAGAATTACATTACATATTATTCATCTAGAAATATATATTTCTGCTTCCCACAGTTGCAAAAAAAAGTGAATGCTCACATTTCTATCCTGTTTGCTTGCTTTACACTACAATGTTCTAACTTAAAGCCTGTTATGAGCATATTTTTCATTACTATATATAGTCATTGAATGGAGAATGAGAAGCAGCCAATGGCCAAAAGAAATTCATAGGTTCCTCTAACTTCATAAGCAGAGAAGCCATGTTCATTTCAATAGTACATACAAGAACAATAAACAATAGACAAATTTTCTCAGTTGCATAGGGATTCATACAGAATAGGCTACTCTGAATGTGTCACTCGACTCCAGTATGTTTTACCACAATTTAAGATCTTTGTCAGACAATAATCCCTTATAGGAATTTGTCTTTGAACTAAAGATGGCAGCCTTAAATAAACCCTGCTCCTATACTGTTCTGCATCTATACACATCATTTATTTTCTAATTTACACATTCTGGTTTTCAGAGCCAAACTGTCGCTCTTTACCTACAAAATAATACGGACTAGTGATGAGCGAGTACTAAAATGCTTAGGTGCTCGTTACTCGAGACGAATATTTCCCGATACTCGAGTGCTCGTTTTGAGTAACGAATAGAGATGAGCGAACCGGGTTCGGGTTCGAGTCGATCCGAACCCGAACGTTCGGCATTTGATTAGCAGTGACTGCTGAACTTGGATAAAGCTCTAAGGTTTCCTGGAAAACATGGATACAGCCAATGACTATATCCATGTTTTCCACATAGCCTTATGGCTTTATCCAACTTCAGCAGCGACCGCTAATCAAATGCCTACAGTTCGGGCTTGGATCGACTAGAGCATGCTCAAGGTTCGCTCATCTCTAGTAACGACCCCCTTGAAGTCAGTGGGAAACTCGAGCATTTTTGCAGGGGACCCAAGCTCGGTAGAGGGAAGGTCGTATGAAAAATTTTCAACCTCAGAAAATGATGGAAACACCACGAAATGGACAGGAAACAGCAGGGGCAGCATGCATGGATGCCTCTGAGGCTGCCTAATCGCACTATTACACCAAATTATGGGCAATAGTATGGCAGTGATCACACAGTGAAGGATTAAAACAGAGGTAGCATATGAACCACCCCAAACATTAGCCTGACACAGCATGGCAGTGAGAACAAAGAGAGCCATTAAACAGAGGTAGCATATGATGAACCACCCAAAAACTTTGCCTGACACAACTTAGCAACATCCAAAGAAGGTAGAAGGTACTGGTGAAAGGACGGCAGAGGACACCCATAAGATGACATCCACAGATAATATGGTTCGAAATGGACAAGACAAGTATACTAAATTGGATTTGATTTTGAATTTGACTGTAGCAGTTGGGGTAACATTCTCTGCATCATGTGACTCACCACCTCTTCCCCCACCACTGTTTAGAGTTTGAATTTGACTGTAGCAGTTGGAGTAACATTCTTTGCATCATGTGATGTTCATTGTGTATGGCTGTCTCAGCACAATACTCAACATAACTGCAGAACTGATGTGGCTCAGGCATCCTGGTTTTAATTCCTTGAGGATCTGGCGATTGTCTCATGCAAAGGGATCATCACTTGAGGTCCTGCCTCACTAATTATGTGCTGCCCAACAACTAGAATTGTCATTTGTTTTTTTAGTTTGAGCAGGGTCTGATTTTTTTTTTTCCTTTTTCCTCTTTTGTTTTGTTATCATTTTATACCAGCAGACAGACACAGGTCTGTATACAGACACACACTTAAGAACAGAATACTGACAAAGTTTACCACTCAGTTTCCAAATTGTACAAAAAAAAAAAAAAAAAAAAAAAGAGTGAGAGAGAGAGACAAACGCAGAATTAGGCTACAGTATGTTCACACAATGTGAGAGACCGGCTATTTTGTGACCCCGGCCGGGTCACGGAACGGCCGGTCTCTGCACTGATCATCCCGGCCAGTACTGCAGTACCGGCCAGATGATCTTTTAGCCGCAGGGTTCTGATGCGGGCGCATCAGCGTGCGCCCGCATCAGAACCTCCCACAGCACACAATGAAGCACGCGGCCAGAGCCCCTTGCTTCATTTTGTGAACTGACAGGGTTTCCTACGGCCGCAATTCATTTAATTGAATTGAAGAAAACTGACATGTCAGTTATTTGCGGCTTCATACGGGATCCTGTCTGATCTGGCCAACCAATCGCTTCTGTCGACATTTATGGGTCCCACGTGATCGCAGGATGCACCAAAGAGTCTCCTGCATGTTTATTGGCTGAGAAATAGCGCACAAACTTACAGGAAACTGATGATGAGATTTTCTCGAGTATCGCGAGATGCTTGTCTGAGTAACGAGCACCCTAATATTTGAACGAGTACCAAGCTCGGACGAGCATGTTCGCTCATCACTAATAAGGACCAAGAAAGAAGCCCCAGTTGGCTCACGCCCTATAGGTGCATTTTTTTTCCCAACTGGAATTCGTAGAGTTCAGTTATTTCTGAAAAGGACAACTTTATTAAAGGGGTTGTCCGAGCAAACCTATAAAAAATAGGGAGGGCAGGGGTGGTGAGAACATAAAAAGGTTATACTTACCTGTCCCCATGCCCCCGCAGCCACAGCGCCACTGCTCATTGTCACCCGCTGGTCTCCTGTATTTCCTGTTCCTGTGACACCACGGCTCTCCCCAGAAAAGTCCACTTAGCTTTTGGGTATATGCACACCAAAGAATTCTCATGGATAACTTGCCACAGATTTGGCCGCTTGTCCCTGCACACTCCCGCTTCACTCTCCGATTGTTCCATAGACTTCATTTTATGGTCAGGCAGATTCCGGCTTCTGCTCAATGAATGGACACGCTCATTCTTTGGACAGACAGCGGAATCTGCCTGACTATAAAATGGAGTCTATGGGAGGGGCAGAGTGTGAAGCGGGAGCTTGCGGAGATGAGCGTCGGAATCCGCGGCAAGTTATCCATGAGAATTCCTTTGCGTGCACATACTCTTACTGAGTGAGATGGGACTCCTCTGCTGTCTTTGATTTGCTGCACAAGCATTTCCTGTGGAGTTGTGATGACACAGGTGTGGTGTCCCACTAGGGGTGTTACTATTGTTTAAACCCTTCGAAAAAAAATTTACTTTTTGTGGTCTAATTGCAGTCAAAGTAGTATTAAGATATGACCACTAGATGTCGCTATATTGTGTATTGAAGTGTAGAAGCTGCACAGCTGAAGTGTCTCAAAGGGTTATTGTGTTTGTGTGTACCAAATCTGTGGACCAAAAGGATCTTCACTTTCTTCTTTCCTATCACCTCTTCTTTCTGTTCTTCTGTTGCACTCTTTTCACCCAACCACAGCGCGTCTTACATGCTGGATAGGAAGTTAGTCCCTTGGGTGAAGAAGGAATCTTAGTCGGGATTCTGTGGAGGAAGGACCGAACCGGATTGCTCTCCACAGTGGTCCTACCTGGGCACTGGCCCCCTGCCAGGTCCCCCTGGAAAAGGGGTAGTCTTAGTCAGTGCCCCACATGGGTAGGACACAAGACAGTGCTCTGCTACAAACATCTCTCTCAGTGCCTATACCCTGTAAGATGCCGTGTTAAACCTCTCAGGAGAGGACTACTTCAACCCCCGCCGTGGACTAGGAGAAACAGAGCAGGAAGAGCTAGGAACTGATCCGGGTGGCGCAAAGTTACTGTAAAAGTCTATAACCTCCATCTCCCAGCGCGAATGTCAGCCAGGGAACCCTCAGCACTCTGCTCATCCCAGTTAACAAGGTCTCAGGCCTGTGCCACGTATGAGTACGGTTCAGCCAATGCTAGTGGGCATAAGGTGGTGTGAAGACTCTAGAAAGGTCAATACACAGGCACAGGTTTTCTCATTCCTCTTTTTCCTTCTTCTAAAAGTATTCTTCCAACATCCTGGCAGAGCACATTACTACTTGGGTTGAGACTCTCACGGCATCTTCCTCTCTACTGAGCTACCTCAGTACAACTCTACCAACACTACTACATCCTGCTCAGCACTTATCACACAGATCTGGTGGTTCTGGTTTATTGGAACTTTATCAATTGTATATCCGAGCTCATCTGTATTACCTGTTGCACATTTGCCAATAGTAAATCAAGTCAACGTTACCCACGGAGTCTGTGATTATTCACCACCACCTACACAGCATATACACCGCAACCTTGGGACATTTCCCCTTTCTGTGGGTGGCAGGTCCTACTATTCAGGAGGCATCAAGTGACAAGATCTTAAGGTCCCGCTGTATCTTGGCCATCCACCACAGGAGTGGCGTCACACTTTTATCTAGCAAGTGACCCGCCGTCCCACAACTATAACACCAACCGGGGGCTCACCACACAGGAACCGGGAGATGCCATGGAACAGCGGTTGACCACGAGCGTTATGCATGGCCTATCCACAGGATAGGTCAGTAGTATTCAATTGACAGGGGTCCAACTCCTGGCACTCTGCCAATCAGCTGTCTTGTTGGGGGGGGGGGTAGTCTGAGATTAGTAGTAGTGCATGGTAATGCATTGTAGGGAACATAAGAAAGCTGAATTACCTAGCACCTCATTACGTTAAACAAGATGGTTGCAGGTACAGACAACATCAAGCACCCCTGTGCCCTCAGATCAGCCGATTGGTGGTGATGCCAAAAATGCTGAAACTCTGATCTAATACTGAGGGTCTATCCCAGGGACAGGTCTTCATTTTTAAAGCAAGAATAACCACTTTAATATTAACCAATTCATTTTATTACTCTGTACTGGATATTATATTTAGAGAATATACAGTGTAAGGCTGAGGTATGTTCTGTGCTATGTAGTCTATACGTCTATATGTGTAAAATAGTGGGGCTGGCAACTGTTCATATGACAAAAATATCCATCTCATCCCTTCTGTCAGGTTGTAAGAACGCTGCGCTGCTTCCATGGATTTCCCTGGCTGCAGATTTAAATGAGAACGGCACAGCAGCGGGAGGAGAGGATACGGCTCCAGCCTTACGAAGCTTAGCAGTCATTGCTCCACATGGGAGGACATGAAACGAGCCATGAAGGAAAGAAACTACTAGGGTAGAAAAACTATGTTTCTGCTTCAGAATTCACCTTGGATCCAAAACACTTGTTACGTTGATGTAGAAATCATTGGATAAAATGAATATGTCTATCCAGGAGCCTTTTAATGATGTTCTTTATAATTTATTGTGCAAACACGAATGCGTTTCCTGCTTTCTTGTCCCTCAAAGCTTCTAATACGAAATGCATATTCAGTAGTCAATAGCTTTTAACTATTTATCTGCCTGTAGGGTTACTGTAAGTTCTTTCTTTAAGTCCCTGTATTAGTCCTCCTCTTCCTCTTTCTGACAATGTTTTGTACCCACAGCAACTGCTAAGTGATTGGTTAAATTGGAATGAAATGTCATTGGAGAGAAAGGAAAAAAAGGCAGCCGCATGGTGGAAAGTAAAAAAGATTATTAACTCCCCTCTCCCTCTCTTCAGCCCCGGATCATCACATCACGACCCAGCTGATGGACTGGCTGCTCAGCCATTCAGTGACATGTGCAGCGCCAAAGATCACGGTGCACTGAAACAGTGCTCTCTGCTGCCACCTCTGTCAGTTGCTGTAACTGTCTAGATCAGTAGCAAATCCCCATAGAAAACCTTTGGACAGTTCCTGTCACGGACAGAGATGGCAGCAGAGAGCACTGTGTCAGACTGGAAAGAAAATACATCACTTTCTGCAGGACATACAGCAGCTGATAAGTACTGGAATACTGGAGATTTTTAAATAGAAGTGATTACAAAACTATATAACTTTCTGGTACCAGTTGTTTATAAAAAAAAATGCCCCTTGTATACACCTACAATGACAGACTAAACAAAATCATATAATCTGAAAGAGTAGAACTCAAGGTGAAAGCAAAGATTAATTTACAGCAGACAGCAATGCAAATAACAAGAGAGAGAATAAACTCTGGACAGCTCCCGTCTCCACAATTGAAGGAAGAGACAGATGTCACATTAGAACAAGTGTCATACAGCTCTTCTTCAGAGAGACGTTGGAGATTAAATGGTGTTTCTGAGCTCCTGAGAAGATCACATAGGTCACATGTCAGTAGTAAACTCCATCATGTCTCTGCTGCTAAGATCAGAACACTGCACTGAGGAAGCGGACAAGTCCTGGCATTATAGCGACCATCATATACACTATTAAAAAAAATAGTCTATTTGCAGTTTCAATGGCTGCCCTATCTCAGTTCTGCTTTTCTTGTCTTTCTAAAACCTTAAAAAATTTAAGGGGTGCATAAAATTTTAAACTACTACTGGGGATAGGCACAAGTAATTTTCCTATACAATGTCAGTTAGTTTAAAGTTGATCAAAATGGTCCGTTTTCACTAAAAACATGAACTTGTAGAATTATTCAATGCATTTTTAAATGACTGACAGCGCCCTTTTATCCTCTGGCAAGAACTGAAAAATATTAACCAATATGGGTCATCTGATTGAACCAGGATTCTTTGTGAACAGAACGCTCTGAGGTTCTTGGGTGATTCGATTTATTTTTAATGCGTACCGTGTTTTTCAAAAGATTTTTTCTACAAAAATCCAGCAAGCTTTTCTTATAGTAACCCTTTAGAATGGTAACAAGGTTATTTTAGTGCTCTCACTACTGTTACTGAGATCCTGAGAGTCCTCATTTGAGGTAGCAGGACCAGGAAGCGGCTGTTTGCCAGTAATACACACACAGTATTTCCTTTTATTAGTTCTCTGGCCAATCACAGCAAACTACTTTTTTATTTTTAACAGTAAAACCTTTCTTGCAAGTAGGTATGATTAAAATGGCCCTACTGTGACTTTTATAACACTTTTATTTTTTTACCTATGGGGTTGTACGGGGCATCATCTTTTGCACCGTGATGTCTAGTTTTTATTATTTATTTCATATTTGTATAGATGACCACTTTATTATTTTTGATAAAAAATGAAATTAAAAAAAAAAAAAAAAAAAAAAGTCAGCTATACTGGTGTTTTTTCCCCACTTTTTGCGTATGCCATTCACTGGGTGGGAACAATATTGTTTTATTTTCATAGATTAGACAATTATACACAAGGCAATATATAATATATTTTATTATTCATATATCTTTTAAAACTTTTATTGGGGAGGGGCTGTGCCATTTTTTTTCTATCTTTTATTTTTTTTATTTTATACTTAGGGGACTAAATAGATTGATTTATTACATTGATTACACTGGTCAATGCTATGCAATAGCATACCATTAATCAGTGTTATCTGCGATCATTACATAGAACCTGTGGCAGACGCTATGTAAGGATTGCCGAGCTGACTCTGCAAAGGAAGGTAAGAGACCTCCAGCAGTCAGTTAAAATGATCGAAACCCACCACAGTCACACTAAATAGAAGTAATTTACAAATCTATTTAACTTTCTGGTACCAGTTGTTTTAAAAAAATAATAAGTACCCATTTAACAGTTAATAGGACAACATTACATTTGGATTCTTAGGGTACTATTACACGGAACGATAATCGGCCGAATTGGCGCGATTCGGCCGATTATCGCTCCATGTAATAAATGCAACGATCATCGGCTGATCGTTGATATAGGTTAGACCCTATTTTTGTCGGGCGCCGACCGCGCACTGCTACGTGTAATAGCGGTGCGTGGCCGGCGACTAACGATATACATTACCCATCCACATTCCAGGACTTCTCATGCCGTCCGCTTCTCCCGGGGTCCCGTGCGCGCTCTAGCTTCACAGCGGCCTGTCAGCTGATAGGCTGCTCAGCCAATCACAGGTCGCAGCGGTCCCGGCCTGTGATTGGCTGAGCGGCCTACCAGCTGACAGGCCGCTGTGAAGCTAGAGCGCGCACGGGACCCCGGGAGAAGCGGACGGCAGGAGCAGCCCTGGAATGTGGATGGGTAATGTATGCCAGTTTAGCAAGGGCTGCAAGGACATCAATAACGATGTCCTTGCAGCTCTTGTCAAACAATTATCGGACCGTGTAATAAAGCCAGTAAACGAGCAACGATCTAGCAGATCGGCGCTCGTTTACAGGTATTATCGGGCCCTGCTCGGCCCATGTAATACCACCCTTACTGTAGTGATAGCTAGCAGTGCGCCACTCCCCCCCCCCTCCCCCCGTGGACGGATGAATGGAGGTGGCCTAGATTTATGCCTATGCAGCCTACTTCTTGTTTCAGCTCTGCTTAGCATTGACCACTGCAATCACTTTGGGGATACTTCACAGGTCTTCAAACGGTTTCCTAATAATATTTTATTCCTCGAGGCCGGACCATAGTGTGAAGGG
This sequence comes from Dendropsophus ebraccatus, assembly GCF_027789765.1. NCBI lineage: Eukaryota > Metazoa > Chordata > Amphibia > Anura > Hylidae > Dendropsophus > Dendropsophus ebraccatus. The sequence goes on from NC_091464.1 coordinate 27,709,431, forward strand.
AAGAAATAATTAGTTCATTAACTGGGACACAGTGACAATTCTGGGAAACAATTCTATCAATAGTAACAGCAAATATGGAAAAATCTGGCAGTATATATGACTCTGCAATATCTATGGGTAGTAGAAGAAGAAAGAATGGTGGAAAAATGTGTGCAGGAGGCTGGTCTAAGCCTACGTTCTGACAAAGAATGTTGTTATAGAATGTAGGCTTAAAATGTTAACATAGAATGTTGTAAACCTACATTCTATGACATTACATGTTAACATTCTGTCATAGGATGTTGACATAGAATGTAGGTTTTGAATATGTCAAGCTTCTATAACATAGTATGCCAACATTCTAAAGCTACATTCTATGTCAACAATCTAAACCTAACTCCTATGTCAACATGCTGTCAAAGAATGTTGACTTACAATTAATGTTTTAGAATGTTGACATAGAATTTTGGCTTAGAATGTTGACATAGAATGAAGGTTTAGAATGTTGTCATTGAATGTATGCTTAGAATGTAGACATTCGACTGATTATACTCCAAGGTTCCCCATTCCTGCTCATGGTTCATGCTCTCTCATATAGACTACTGTCTGTAGGGCTCTTTTTAGACCCCTGCTTAGCACCCCCAACTTGCCTCTGTGATCCTCTCTGCTTTTAGCAATGCTTTCTTACAGACTCCTCATTACCTTATTCTCGTTCTCATGCAAAGGCCCTTAAGACTTTAGTTGCTGATTGGCTCTGCTGAGCTCTAGCTAGTGAACAAGGACTTTTAATCATAGCTTCTAGCTGCTTATAAGTCTGTGTCGTTTTTGTCATCATTTGTGCAACATAAAAGAATACTTGACAGGATTTTCTGCTCTTTTAGGGTATGTGCACACTACGGAATCTATGGTTTGCCAGTTTCCGCCGTCCGCCCAAAGAATGAGCAGGTTTATTCTTTGGGCGGACGGCGGAATGTAGCAAACCATAGAATGGAGTCTATGGGTGCACCAGAGATGCCATGAGTGGGTACGAGCTGCGGAATTTGCGATGGGCATTCCGTCGGGATTTCATAGTGTACACATACCCTTAGTGTTACAAATTCAGTTAAAAACTGAATCTGTGTAATAAAAAATTTTGTTGAATTTTTTATTTTGGTTACTTTTGTACAGAAAAAAAATTGAATTAAAATTCAAAATTTAAAATTTTCATGAGAATTTCATATTTGGGTAATTAAAAAAAAAAAAAAAAAGCAAAGGGAGGTAAACCAAACGATGCCAACATAAGAATTTCCAATTAAAAACTATGCAATTTATCCCTATAGGCTATGTTCAAACTCAGTATAAAATTTTTTTTTAATTGACCTCAATGAAATGCATTGAAGTCTACGAAATGACGGCTGTTCAATACACACAGTGTAGTAAATAACGGACGTCAAAATAATGATCACGACAATTATTTTCGAACATCTTTTGCAAATGACGGATGTTGGTGCTTTTATGATGGCCACACATTTATGGTATTTGAGAGATACTCCTCAAGTGATCATTCAATATCAAGGAAAGGCAAATTTGCAATTAAAGTGTTCCTGTCAACAAAGTCAGTGCTGGATGAGCAGTAATTTCCGCTCTTCATCCAGAAGTTCAGGTCTCTATGGAAATAAACACACAATAAGACAGTAACGCACGCAACCCTTATTTTATCAGAATGGGGGTCGTGTGCATTATGGTCTCATTGCGTGTTCATATCCATGAACACCGGAACTTCCGGATGAAGAGAGGAAATCAATGCTGATCCAGGAGTTGCTGTGCTAACAGGTACACTTTAACCCCTTCATGAGATGAGATTTTAACGCATTGGAATAAAAAACAGAATATTTTATCTCAGGACTTGCCAACTTTTTTTTGCTTTTTTAGTGTGTTTTTTTTTCACCTGCAGAACTGGTTGGGGGCTCATTTTTTGCATCATGATCTATAGTTGGCGACATATATAGATTTTTTTTTTTACTATATATCAGAATTGTTTTTCATGAAACGCAAACAGTAGCCCTGTTTTTTCCCCCCTTTTTACATTTTTCATTTAAACTGCGCAGGAACAATATTGGTATTTTTTTTATAGTTTGGACAAACCTGTGTGTTTTTGTTTTTTCTATACATATTTTATTTGTAAAATGGGAAAGGGGTGATTTATACTTTTAATAAAGGAGGGGTTTTGCCACATTTTTTTTTTCACTTTATAAGCCCCCTTAGAGGACTTATACATGCAATCATTTGATTGCATATACTGATCAATTCTATGCCATTGCATAGCATGGAATAGTATAATCGGTGCTCTGCACATAGAGTCTGCCTGAGGCAGACTTTGAGAAGATCACAGATCTGACAGGGTGGAGGTAAGTATTATATCCCCACCTGTGACAGAGACTGCGTGGGTCCCCATCAGTCAGTGGCAGGTACACTGCGTTCGCAATAGATGTGTTTCCGCAGCTGCCTGTCATTATGCCTGGCTCCAGGAACACTAATGTGTGCATGGCTGATCACATTGAAGTGGCCATGCGCACATTAAAACCCATTCACAACAGGAACCTATATACACGTTACCACTACATGGAGCATCGGCAGTAGGAACGTGTATATATGTGTCGTGGACATGAAGGGGTTAATCTAGTCTCTGCAAGTATGAATCTTTGCATATTTTGAGATGTCAGAGAAAATTTACATAATAAACTCTTTAAAAAACTATTTTATTTGCCCAGAATCAATTCTTTTTGTGTTAAACTGAATTTATGAACAAGGTGCTGGTTTTCCTTCTGTCCCCTCTATTGCTCTGCAGTGATCAGTGGCCAGAGTTACCTATTCATGGGAAGGTGGCTGGTGGGTGGGACGGAGCAGGGAGGGATGTAGGTCCGCTCTCAGTGCACCAAACTGTTTAATTTACAGATTTATAATATATTAGTCTAAATTCACTCTTCTCTACTGAGGATGAAGGTAAGAAAATTACCTTTATTCTGAGCGTCACAGGCCCTGTGGGAAGAAAACAGCAGGTCATCACCATACAATGATCCTGTTGATTATCTTCTTATTAAATTGTATACAATATATTCTTCATCTTAAAAATCCAGCCCCATGGCTGTATCCATGTTTTCCATGCAGCCTCGGGGCGGCATCCAACTTCTTCAGCCACCGGTAATCAAATGCTGCACGCTCAGGTTTGGATGAGCTCGATTGAGGTTCGCTCTTCTCTATTGAGCACGGTTACTTGGGTAGTTGGATTTTTTTTTGCTATTTTGAATTGGAATATAGTTAGAAATCTTCCTTCTTACTCATTGGTGATGATTTCAGGGGATCAGACTGCGCATTCCCTTAATCAAATAATCTGAAAAATCTTTGAAAGCATATCAGTTTGATTTTCAATTCCATCATGCTTTTTAATGTGACCAAACCGCAGTATTACTAATGGGGTTTCAAGTACTTTCATGTTAAATCTACTGTCTTATAACTGTAAAATATAGTCGTCAATTTCAATCAGGTGTGAATGATGTTCAGTCACCCAGATAAGACAAGTAGCAGGATACAACTTTTCCCAGAGGTACTATGATGTGAGTTTTTTTTTTTTTACAGGAACACATTTGAAGGACATCCATGCAATGGTTTTATTCCTACCTACATTTGTGCATATATCGAAGAACTTGTTAGTGTGATTAACAGTTATTCCGAGGTCATATACAAAAAGTTCAAACCCTGTGAAACGACCCAAGAAATAAATTCTCTAAGGTACAATTGATCTGGCCCAGACTAAACTGGGCAGAATAAAATGCCCTGGAATTTACCCTTAAAGAGGACCTGTGGCAAATCCACCACCGAAACATGTTCCCCTGCATTGTCATTCCATTAAAGGCTCTTATATATTCAGGCTAGGCCATTTTGCATTGTGCTCTGCTACATGTGCAGAACAATCCAAGAGTAAGGAGCGAATTTACCGTAGGAACAAAGCAAATTGATCTGTTCCTATCTGCATTCTGTTCATTAGGCTGTAGGATTTTGAAGTCTGCTCCGCTCCATGCCTCTCCTCCGCAGGTGCTGGAAATAAGATGGATCCAGTCCTTGAAAACTTGAGAATTTTCCCATGACAGGATCCATGTTTTCCCAGCACCTGGGGAAGAGCAGCATGGAGAGGAGCAGACTTCAAACTTTACCGCCTGATGAGCTTCATACTGTAACTTCGCTCACCCCTAGTGGTTATATATAGACTAAAGTGTATGAAGTGTATGGCAACCTTTGCGCTCTTCACAGAGACAATGTTGGTGGAAAGAAGAGTCAGATGTGTTAGAATTTTAATGCCTGGTCCTATTGTTCTGAGTGTGGTAAATTGCCCCCAGAGAAGACTGGCTGAGGCTTAGACCTCCCCATGGAGTAAGCATCAATGTTCAAGTGTATGGGGAGGTCAGGAGAGATACAGTAACTTTCGGCCAAATGTATTGAAAGTGTATGGCCATCTTATAGTGTACATGTCAGGGCTCCGGGAACAAAGAGACACCGGACAAGTGGGCCCTATGGCTAACACCCCCCATGCTATCCCTACCTACTTGCAGTGTAGGTCCTAACTGACCTTCCGCAACCGGGCGTCAGTCCCTGCACTCAAATAAGTGCAAAACACAGACAAACAAAATACAGAACACAAAATAAGTAGTGCAAACAGGCCAAGGAGAATATCAAACAAGCAACGGACGAAAGCCAGAGATAATAACAGAAAGGGCAAACAAGGTACAATGACAGAAGGACAGTACCGAGAAGGCAGCAAGGAACGGAGGAACAAGCAAATGGAGGATGAAAACCAGAGATGCAACAAGGTAAGTGGAGAACCAAAAGCCAGAGGTAGTAACAAGATGAACTAAGGACAAAACGAGGCACACTGAGAAATAAGCGAGGCACATTGAGGAATAAGCAAGCTACACTGAGGACTAAGCAAGGTACACTGAAGACAATGCGAGGCACAGAACTAAAAGACAAAGACTGGTAAGAAAAAGGCCAGGGTCAGGAAACCAGGAATACAGATTGCAAGGTAACACACTGGATTAAGCTGAACAGACAAGATGGACAAAGCTATCAAGATCCCAGACTGAAGAGAGACACCTATACGGGAAACCAAGCTCAAAGCTTATAGGTTAAGCAAGAGAAACACAGAAAGACAGAGGTAAAGAGACCTGTCCATCAAAACACAGCAGGGACAATTAGGGAGAAAGCCACAGCAAGGTAAGTGCAGGGAGAACTAAGAAACATGGAATGGATCACAGAAGACAAAAGCAAAGAACATAATAAAACCAGGAACGGACTTAAGGCCAAAAGCGCAGTCTTTGGTGCAGAGGTCGAATCTTCGCCACAGAGGGTGGCACTGATGCCTTTTCAGACACAATCATGACAATAAATTTATTGATTTACTGAAGAATTATTATTACAGAACTGTGCACAATGGTTAGTTTTGTAATATGCACAATTTTGGCACTATAACTATATGGCATTTCTTGAACAGTGCCAATTACAGTCATGTAATTCTATGCTGCTGGTTCTCAAGTTGGAGATGGGAGCTATGGATACGGAATTGGAAGCTCCATCTCCTAATGCAGTGCTTCTCAATTCCAGTCCTCAGGCCTCACCAACAGGTCATGTTTTGAGGATTTCCCATACAAAGATCATCTGTGCTAATACCTGATGAACTGAGTATAATTACTAAATACTAAGGAAATCCTCAAAACATGACCTGTTGGTGAGGCCTGAGGACTGGAATTGAGAAGCACTGTCCTAATGTACAGCCTTGCGTGGTGAGGAGCAGGAAGAATTGGTGTTCAGAAACACATTCCAGTGCTGAATTCAAAATTGGTACATTTTATAGAAATGATGCATGATGCCCGGCTCGCCTAGTGACGCAGGAGGGAGAAGAGGCACAAGTGTGGAGCCGCCATCTTGCGGCCTACGCCGTGCGCCGTAATGGAGGGACGGATCTTCCTCTGTCTCCTCTGAGTCGCCTCCTCTGACCCCAGGTACTGACCTCATCAACCCAGAGACCCGAGAGTGCCATATTCCCCTCCCGACCCCCTGCCCCACTACCATAAGGGGCTTCCACCCCAGAGATACCATCACCTTAAAGGGGCAGCAGCGTATTTCACAATACATGATGGCCACCAGCAATAAATCACAGAAGGGGGACAAAACAAAGAAGGGAGGACAGGCTGTGACCTCTAAAGGTGATTCTAACACCAGGGCAACACAGTCAGGGGAAACTGACTGGCACCACGCTGACTCTGACTCAGAAGCTTCCACAGGAGGCTCCCTTTCTCAGCAAGGTGTACAGGTGGACCTAGATAACAGGGGTAGACGTAACAATATACGCATACGGGGTCTCCCAGAGGCGACGCAGGATAATGATCTGGCAGATACTTTGGAAGGACTGTTCAACTCTATGCTGGGGGAACCATCCACTCACAAAATTAAATTCAATCGGGCACATAGAGCCCTGAGACCTAAGCCTACCAATGGGACCCCCAGGATGTTATCTGTTGCCTACATGACTACACTCTCAAGGAAGCCATAATGTCGAAGGCACGTTCCCTCCGCTCCTTAGATTTCGATGGAGCTTCCATTCAGATCTTCCCTGATCTCTCATGGATAACACTACAGAAACGCAGACTTCTGCTCCCCCTCCTGACAACCTTACGTGATGTTTCCTATTGCTGGAACTTTCCCTTCGCCCTTTCAGCCCGCAAAGACGGATGTTCTGCAGTGCTGCGCAACCTGGCGGACCTTCAAAAATTTTGCAATCTTCTTAAGATCCCCATCCCTAAGATCACAGATTGGACAATTGCTCCCCCTCCTCCATCCCCGCCGCCGGTGTGGCGTACTGCACGCAAGAAGAGGGGACGTCCGCACCCTTCTGACCCTGGACCGGCTGCTGGGCCGGACTTGGACTCGGCCTCTTGAGCTCCTGACCATGGGCCGTCGGCCCCTTCCTGCCTCCATAGACTGCCCTGCCGCATTGTTCCACTCTAATACTGGCCTTAAGTATCGTTGTTACAGTTACTCATAGCTGGGTGACGTGGTTTCTCACTTGTTGATGTGTTCTTTTCATTTAACTATGCATGCTCCGTTGGTAGTTCCTATTTCCCCCCTAAAGGGGTACCTATGCTCAACCCTTGGGTTGTATATTGTCTTTCTCATTTTATTGCTTTTTACCTATTTCCTCTATTTTTTCCCTTCTCCTTGTCCCCGGTGTCCAGGTTCCGAGCCGAGTGCTTCTGACCCTGACGGGTCCATCCGATGTTTGTTATGTTTTTCTGTTGTCTGTGTGTATTCCCCCCTTCCCTTTTGTCTCCCCCCTCCCTTTTCTGGAGTCTCTTACAGGATCTGCCTCCATGGTTCCGTGGCTTCTGAGGTTCAAGGGGCGGCCTACGAGGAGTCTTTTGCGGGTGAGCTACATCATTGTTATGTCCTGTATTCTCTGGTTTTCTGATGGCTAAGTGTGTGACCCTGAATGTGAAAGGCCTTAACTCTAATCTAAAACGTAGATTGGCCCTGAGGGAGCTCCGCACCATGAAGGCTGATGTAGCCTTCTTTCAGGAAACGCACTTATGTTATTGTGGAAGGTCTCCTCCATGGTAAACCCCTTGTGTTTTGCAATGTCTATGCCCCTAACAAATCCCAAATTCCCTTTCTCCATAGGGTGTTAAATAAGCTCGCCAAATATCCCCCAGCTCCAAGACTGTTGGGAGGAGACTTTAATTTATCCTTCTCAGAAACAATGGATAGACACTCCATAAATAATCGCCCCGTCCCGGCGGATCAGGCCAAGCTCTCTGGGGAGTTTCGTGAGCTGATTTGCAGACATCACCTATTTGACCTCTGGAGCATTGATTACCCTACGGAGAGGGAATGTACATTTTATTCCCACCCTCATCGTTTACACTACAGAATAGATTACTTTTTTGGCAATGTCCCTACTGTCCGCCTCCTAGATCGAGCCTCTATCGACCCGATTTCGTGGTCGGATCACGGGCCGGTGTTAGTTTGTCTTAAAAGTTTAAACTCACCTACTCGCCATTGTCATTGGCGTCTGAACGAGAGTTTGCTAAAATACCCACCTACCCGTGAGTCGATCAAGTCATGTATCACCTCCTATTTCTTGGAAAACAGCGGAACAGTTGAGTCTGAGTCGGTCCTATGGGAGGCCCATAAGGCGGTCATTCGGGGATACTGTATTGCCTTGGGCTCCCGCCAGAAAAGAGATTCCCAACTGGCGATGCAAAACGCCAAGAGGGATAAACAAATATTAGAAAAGTCCCTGGCCCAGTCCTCATCCCTCCGAACCTTGAGGAGACTTGTGGCAACAAGAGCCCGCTTAAAAGAACTGACTTTTTTTAAAGTAGAGAAGCTACTCCTCTACTCTAAACACAAGTTTTATGAGAAAGGAAACAAGGCCCATACGCTTCTGGCCAGAATGCTTAATGATAGAGCGATGGCCTAATCTCCTCAGGTCCTTAGGGATCCCACTGGAAAGCTTTTATATCACCCTAATGACATTTCTTCTCTGTTCCTACACTACTATACTGATCTCTATTCCTTGCCCTGTACTCTCCCCTCTGACCTGGAGGCCCGATCCCACCGAATTAGGAATTTTTATCTGACTGTACTCTTCCATCCCTACCAGAGGGTGCCATGGAAGAATTGAATGCCCCTATTTTCTCATCTCCGCCTTCTTGGCCCTACACACTTTACCCTACATATTTGGACTTCCTGCTTTCTCAAATTTAAGTTACTGTCTAAAGCCTCCCCCCTCCACTCCTTCCTCCTCTTTCCCGACTTTCAACCAGGTTTACAATCCCGCACTGTTCAGCTCTGGGGTGCGAAAAGACTTTTCCAATTTGCAGACATTGTAGACCCCCTTACTCGCACTCTTTTCACGTTTGAGAAAATAGTGGATAAATTTGGCATGCCGCCCTCTGAGCGCTATACCTACCTACAGATTCATCACCTGATGGTCTCTCACCTGGGATCCCTCACGGTATCAAAACCCTCTGCTTTTGAGCAGCTTGTGAGGGGTGGTACCTCTACGTCCGTTTTGATATCGGATAAAAATCGCATTCTTAACTCCCCATCTGATGGATCCCAGGCTAGACATCCTTACATGACCAAATGGGAGGAAGTGTTGGGCAGGCGGCTCCCACCAGAATGTTGGGCCACTATATGGGAAAGAGCAGCAAAATCGTCTATCTGCACTACCTATAAAATGTCCCACTATAAGTTAATGATGCTATGGTACCATACGCCCGAGCTCCTTCATAAGTTAAACGCTGCTGTCCCGCTGCTATGTTGGAGATGTTTGGGAGCCACGGGGACACTTCATCATATATTTTGGGAATGCCCCATCATTAAATTATTCTGGAGGGAAGTCAGTGGATTGGCCTCTGGGGTCCTGGGCTCTGATGTTCCCAATGACCCTGTGGTCTGTTTATTAAATTTGTTTCCTAAAACTTTTAGGAAAACAAAAACTAAACTGTTACTAACCATACTAACTGCAGCCAAATCTCTGATCGCCTGCCAATGGAGGCAGACTACCCCTCCCTCCTTACACTGCCTGAAGACCAGAATCAGGGAGCTCCGCTCTCTAGAAAAATTAACTGCCTCCCTTAACAATACTATTGAAAAATTTGAGGCCATATGGCTGCCCTGGGACTCTTTTGATACACCCTCTCCACCCCCTGGTGGTGGACCCTAGACCCCCTCCCCTACCCCCTCCCTCTTCTCCTTTGTCTACTGTCCTGTCTTTTGTAACCCCATGTCAGTTTGTCATGTTATGTGTTCAGGGTATGTTATGCGTATGATACAGTACAGCTCTCTTTGGCCGTAGACAGACCTGTTATGCTTTAGGCCTTCACTTTGTTAACTTGTCTTTGATTTACTTGATCTTATGGCTAGATATGACATTATCTCCCTTTTTGCCTAAATAGGTGTGTGGCCTTCATACTTGGCCTGATATTGCTAAGCTGTTTTATCCACTGTTGATACCCCTTTTTTTTGTATTGCGTATTTCTTATTGTATGTTATAAGAAGAAAAACTCTTTAATAAAAATTAGTTATAAAAAAAAAAAAAAAAAAAAAGAAATTCAGAGTCCAGTGGGCGGTGTCACTCAATGGACTGGACTCCTTAGCATGGAAACATCAGAGATTTTTATCAAATTACAAGTTATACCAAATATTTTCCCATAAAGATATATATCAATCTGTTCAGCTCCTTCTGCTCTATAACATGATGCAGATAGCTTAGGTAGCAATTTCATTGTGACGGGTTCCCTTCAAGTCAGTGAGGGGTTTGGCCATGAGCTAAAAGTTAGATCCCTGTATTCTCAGGGATGAAAAAATACATTTGTGCTCGCATTTTAAAGAATTTTTCAAGCTGCTAAAATTGAAAGCATAGGACTGACACCTTTATAATATAATATCTCTGAAACTCATGACTAAGCTATTGGCTTCAATAGAAGTCAGAATGTAGCAGGAAGGAGTCTGCAGGATTTGACTATTTATGTAAATAGCCACCGTTCAGCATCACATATACAGAATTATCCTGATTCTAAATAGATATGTACAGTAAATTTACAGAGCAATGAACTTCTCCTAAAACCGCTGGATTTTAAAGAGATCAACTTGTACAAAATATTCCCCCGTACGATTAAGAGGAGAAGCAGGCAGATAAATGAAAGTATTATTGATATACATCTGAGATGCTTACAAGGAAATGAGTCTGTAATATGCTCTTTAAAAAGATTAGTGGCTCAAATGAAATAATAGCTTTATTATATTGAATAATGTAATTAGTCAGGATAAGAGACACCGAAGAGAATAAAAGTGGCAGGAAAGACCAATAATTACTGAAGCAAATGACATCTAAATAATAACAAAGATAGATGCACACCGTTACAGAAGGTGTCAAGGGTCGGACACATGAGAAAGCACAATCTGATTTATACAATTTACGCAGCTATTAATATCGTTTCTTACAAGTTTTTTTTTCCTCCCTAAGCTCTAAGTTACCAGCTATAAAAAGTAAACCATGGGGTGATTTTTTTTTTTTTTTTAATATATAGCTTTTCATAGTGAAAATCCCTTGTGTGGCTCCAGACTGTACAAATGTTAAAGGACTTCTTATGAACAAGGGAGGGGATTGTTAATAGATTAATAATACTTAATAACAGAAAAAAATTGCCAGAATCTCTTTGAGGGAAGTTGTGTTTTTTTGATGTAATGTATGTTCTGTATGTAAAAATATGAATATACTCAATTTGAATGGACAATGTGTGAGAGCATATAGAGTATAATATATATATATATATATATATATATATATATATATATATATATATATATATATATATATATATATATATATATATATTGTGAGATAGTGACTGGAGAAATAATAGATGGCAGGTATGTTTCTCCCAGATTTCTGTCATACGTGTTATAGCTCCAGGGAGTGCTCAGTGTGTGTTTAAGAAAAACCTTATCTGGCTTTGCAAGGAAGCCAAAATAGGACCTGGAGTTTTCTGGATTGGGGAAGAGTTGGGTGGGTTCCCCAATCCATAGTCCACTGCTGGTAGTGGTCAAGGCTGAGGCCTAATCAGCTGCACCTGCAGCCGCTGCATATAGAGAAGCCAGGCAGGGTGATCAGTCTCCTCCTCAGTCCTGTGTCATGCCTGAAGGTGCCAAACTGCTATGTGAGTAGCTGTACCAGTGCCTGGTAGTAAGGTGCTGGAGTTAGTTAGTAGTTAACTGTTTAGTTAGTGCTCAGACGAGCAGGGTTTTGTTCTGTGTTTTGCCATTGAACCTGCCTGATGTGTAAAGGCTGTTTATTTTGCCGGCACCACAATAAACTGGACTTTATGCCTGAGTGTCCCTGTCTCTGTCTGCCAAGTGAGTCAATCCTGCATATACCACAGCTAATTCCCACACTATATGTATATATATATATATATATATATATATATATATATATATATATATATATATATATATATTTATTTATTTATTTATTTATACACACACACACATACACACAATGGTTCCTTGGATTACAAGTATAATTCATTCCGGGACTATGCTTGTAATCCAGATCCACTCTTAGGGTACAAACCCACTTGACGTATTTGCTGCGCAAATCAGTCTTAAAAATAAGCAGGCAAAACGCAGGTTGGCTTTATACGATTGTTCTGCGTTAAAATACGCAATTGCGTATTTTTGAAGCATGAGGCTTGTTGTTAGCAAAGCATCAGTTGTTAACCTGTGCGAAAAACGCATGTAGCTTCATGCTTCAAAAATATTGCGTATTTTAACACAGAACAATTGTATAAAGCCAACCTGCGTTTTGCCTGCTTATTTTTAAGACTGATTCACGCAGCAAATACGTCAAGTGGGTTTGTACCCTTAAACTAAAGCATAAGAAATCAATGATATGCAGACAATTGGTTCCACACCCCCAAAAAAACGATTTTATATTCTGAATAACATGTAAAACAAATGAAACAAACATTTATAAGCAGCTGAATATGTGATCTTATAAGTTGCTGTACAGTATAGGAATCAGTATGTGGAGTATAATGTATAGTAAGGGCATAAACCTGAAAAAACAGCCACAGTTTGTAGATACAGAATGGAACTGCAGATCCCCATAATACGGTAGTGTAGTATAACAGGCTAGAATAGAGAAGCAGGGCTGCTGTAAGAGGTCTGTGTGGTCACATGACAGCAATGGGGAAGGGGTGTGTGTTCAGCACTGACCAATCAGGACTGACAGAGGCTGCAGGAAGCATGAAGGAATAAGCAGAACATATGTGGGCACATACATGCAGCGCTCTCTGTCTGGGGAGAGAGGGGTTACAGCTATGAAGAGATTACCTCCACAGTCCTGTCCCCTGATGTAAGCCCCAGCCTGAAGTGGATCTGCTATGATTAGAAAGGTGAGGGAGACTTCCTGGGTCAGAGTACATCGCTGTAGACCCCACTTTACAGATTATGCCCCTCCCCAACTTGCCCTCCCACCCAGTACAGGGAGCTCTTAACTTGCTATAAGTTTGAGATTTGTAGGTTGTGGTCTTCCGCAGAAGAACAATAAAAGTTTTTTCTTTTCTGACAATAAAACCTAATTTTAATTAATTGATTATATATATATATATATATATATATATATATATATATATATATATAATTTCCTTTCTATTGTGCCATAATGCCAATAGTTGCTGCCATACAACCAGGTGGGAAAGGGAGGACAAAGACAGTGTGCCCTAATGCTAGTCTCACCCAGTTGTCCCTACCTACTTGCCACAACAACCTTAAGTGGCGGTGCACAACTGGCCGTCAAGCCCTCCCTGCGCCAAAGGTGTAAACACAAAAGACCGATGAGTCAAACAAATGCAGATGATAAATATGGAAAGGGTCAACAAGGTTCCACATCAGAACCGGGAGAATAGTCAAGAGCAATAGCAGAGCGTCAGAATTAGGGATGGTCGTACGAACCCAAACCCTCGGTAATGATTCCCGCTGTCTGCCCGCTCCGTGCAGCGGGCGGATCCAGCGGGAGGACCGCCTGGAAAACTGGGATACAGCCATAGCCATAGGCTGTATCCCAGTTTTCCAGGCGGTCCTCCCGCTTTATCCGCCCGCTGCACGGAGCGGGCAGACAGCACCTCGGCGGGTTCGGACCATCCCTAGTCAGAATACATAAGATATGATAGACAGGAGTGCCAGCCAGCTTAAAAGAGAATAATAGCAAGCTTTAAAGTCTGCGCTAACAAACTGTTTATAGGATGTAAGAAACCCGCCCACAGACATGATTGGACAGGTCCTTGACATCCCAGCCACACACAAGAGAACAGAAGAAACAAGAGTGGCAAGAAAGGTTGTCAATCACAGAAGCAAAATCCAACTTAACTAACAGCCCAAGGAAACTCAGCAGGAGAAAAGATGGGTGTGGTGAAGATTCAATTACCACAGCAGAGACAAACAGAGCTGGGTTCAGACAAGTATACGATAAGATACCAAAAAAAGCTCAAAATCACCACTGAACAGGCATCCTCTGCTGTATCTTATGGATGGAAGATGGTTCAGAAGCCTGAACTGGTGTGGATGTAATGTGTTATATGCATTACTTTTACTCTCTCCCACTACACCTTCTCAACTATAACCCTCTAGTTAGTAGGAGGAAGATGTATTTGGCTGAATTCCCAATTAGAGTGTACAGCAACAGGAAGTATGATACAAAATATACATTAGACAGGAAAGGGACCAATTAAAGGAGTTAATAAAGCTATATAACTTTTGTAATACAAAGTCATTTAAAAATAATTATATTTTTATTTATATACTATTATATGTTAAGTGGCAGCAGTAAGAGGTGACAAAGTTCGCTGCTGTCACCAAGCTTTGTGTTGGCAACTGCAGGGATGCCCAAGCCCTAGTCTTTTCTCTCCCACTCTGATCACTGAGCACTGCTACCGTATCAATACTACCAATACGGAGCCTTCCCCTTGTTTACTGTTTATTCTTATACATTAGGATATACAATACACAAGGGCAGGCTGGCTGTGTATACACAGCAGCCTCTGCAGAACAAGCGGTAATTATTATCATTTCTCTGGCAACAATTGCTATACAGAGGCTGTCGTGTATATAGCTCAACTGACACCCAGTCCCCCATAATACAAAATATATTCTAATGCATAAGAATATACAATATATGGGGGGAGGCTCTGTATCAGTAGCCACAGTATCAGCGGCAGCTCTTGACCAGAGCGGTAGAGTGAGAACCAGGGCTTGGGCAGCTCTGCAGTTCCTGATAACAATATTGGACTATTTGTAATTCCCAGGAGGTAATACACTTAGGTTTTTACTATGTTGAGCGATTCAACTAGCAGTCTGCAGTGCATTCTATAGCTGGTCTCCAAGATCAGTGATTGTTTTACCGTAGTGGTCTTCTAGGCATTGCTACTGCCTAGCCAGAAACCTACTCCACATTGATGGGGCAATGCCCTAAAACAACTGTCTGTGGATGGATACTTGGCTTTGGCATTCCCCCTTTTCATCTCCTTAGACTTGTAATTGCGTTGGATATCAACTGAAAGGGCCACTTAATATGATGTTTTGGTGGCCTCCTTACTGCAGCCACCCCTTGGCTAGGTTCTTCATTGGAGGGATATCTCTAGCACAGAGGGGGCATTGGTAAGTAAACATTCTTTATTATGTTCCACCCACTCCCTGCCTGCACTGTATTTTTTCTTTTTGCCAGAGTTCTCCTTTATGCAGCTTAAATTTTATAAATTAGCATGGCCTGCTAATTTAACCCCGTATGACCGAGGTTATTGGTGCCCAGATGTCCAGGTCAAATTGAAGCAATGTTCCTTCCCGCCTTCTAAGAACCATATCACTTTTATTCTTCCCCCCACAGGGCTGGTTGGGGTGTCATTTTTTGCGGCATGATCTCTATTTTTATTGGTATCATATTGGTGTAAGAGAAAAATTTTAATTTTTTTTTATTAATTTTTTCAAAATATATATTTTAAAAAAAATCAGCAATCCTGGTGTGGTTTTTTTTCAATTACGCTGTAACAGTGCAGGAAAAATATTGTTATATTTTAATATATCAGACAATTCAGCACTCTACGATACATAGGATTTTTATTTTTTTTATATTTTTTCAATATTTTTATTTGTATAATGGGAAAGGGGGTAATATAAATCTTTATAGGGGCATTTTATTAAATATGTTTTAATATATCCTCCACACATTTTACATTGCATATACTATTGAATGATATGCCTGAGAGCAGACTCTATGAACAGATCAAAGATCCGACAGGACAGAGGTAAGTTGCTTACCCCGGCCTGCCGGTACAAGTGATCAGGACCCCCACAGCCATGCTGCGGGGGTCTTGATCAGTCAGTGACAGGTCCTTGTCCTGTCACTAACTACCCTAAATGTCGGGATCGCTGTGCATGATGGCATTTAAGGGGGTTAATCCCAGACAGCTGCATGACCGCGGCTGCCTGTCATTAGCTCTGGAGTCGGCCACACTGATGTGTGTGGGACCGCCCGCGTTTAAAGCCCCTTGAGTCTATGAACGTATATATACTATACGGGGTGTGTGCAGTAGAAACGTATATATATGTATTATGGATGTGAAGGGGTTAATGAACTGGCTAATTCTGTACAGTAATGCATTCACCTTATATGGATATTTAAAATAAAAAAAACACAACACACAAATGCAATGATTGTACATCTTGGTGACTACTCCTGCAGATTTGTTAAAAAGTACCAAGTTAATTTCCTTCCTCAGAAAAAGTCATTTGAGGGAAAATACAGGGAGGCTTTAAAAAAATGCATGCAATGATAGCCAAAGGGATCAATTTAGATGAAGAGCTGCATACACTCCAGTTTTGAAAAATATACCTCATTTAAATCATGGAGGTAAGAAATAACATTACAACATGCAGTTGTTTTATTTTTCTAAGTGGAATTTACAGGAATTGGTGGAGATTTTCTATGCATAATGATAAGTTTTTTGCCAATAGAGTTTTTCCTCTTTTTTTTAACAATAGCTCAGGGGTGCATTACAATTAGCTAGCAAGTCACCGCATGTTTGATGGAAAGCAGGTATATCATACTAAATCTGAAGAAATCTCAGTAGTATGAAGAAGTAACCCCTTCTATGTATAATTAGTGGCTTGTTACATTTCCCTTTTAGTAGTCCATTAAAATTTTCTCCTGACTCCACGCGATGATAGTCATTATCGTCACTTTGGCCTAAGGTGATTACATTTTGGATGCTCCACTTGCTGACCTTGCAGTCCAAAATATATGTGAACTAATACGAAAAAATATATTTTTAACCTGTTAATGTCCACAGACCATAATTTAACTACACACTGGGTTATACATGATATACAGATTTGTAAATTATTTCTGTTTGAAAAACTTAAGTTGTTATCAGCTGTTGTATGTCCTGCAGGAAGTGATGTATTCTTTCCAGTCTTCACAGTGCTCTCTGCTGCCACCTCTGTCCATGTCAGGAACTGTGCAGAGCAGTATCATATCCCCATAGAAAACCTCTCCTGCTTCGGACAGTTGCTGTCACAGGCAGAGGTGGCCACAGAGGGCACTGCGACAGACTGGAAAAAACACACCACTTCCTGCAGGATATACAGCAGCTAATAAGTACTGGATGGGAGGCTTAAGCTTTTAAAGTGAAAGTCATTTACAAATCTGTATAACTTTCTGAAAACGCTTGATTTAAAAACTATTTTTTTTTCTTCAGAGTACCCCTTTAATAACATATAGTGTTAGGACGGGACTCAGACACAGGACAGGTGAGGCCCTGCACTAGCACCCACCACGTTGTCCCTTCCTCCTTACCACTATCTGCCTTAGGCGGCAGCAGGTAACTGGGTGACAGTCCCTGACCTGAGTTGGTGAAACACAAAAATGAGGACAGGACAAACAAACACAATATACTCAGGGTTAGCAAGCCGTGTCGGTAACAATCAGTCATTGCAGTAAAAAATTAGTAGTCAGGAGTATAGTCAAAAGTCAAGATAAGAATTGGGAAAGCAAGGGAATAGCAATCAGGAAACAACACTAGCTTAGTCACACTCTAAAGAGGCTCTATCACAGACAAGGGGGATGATGAGGGGAGTAGTTTTACAGAGCCTCAGGATGTGATTGGGGATTAAGACTCCAGCCCCCCAGTACACTATAGAGATGACTGGCGGTGCCAGACACCAGTCAGCACGCAATAATCACTGCTGGGGCCAGGGGCGCATCCCTAAGGCCGGCCACGCCCTCCACCGACATTAGAGTCAGAAGCCAAGCGCCATGGCCGCTGCCAGTTCCTGAGATATAGCTCATCTTTCACTATACAATGTAAACACACCCCGTGGATTCCCAATAAACTGCTCAAGAAATCCATTAGACAAGCAACTTGTGACTTCCACAATACTAAGCAATTTACTGGCATTGTGAGCAGCGATCATTTCTAAAATGTAATAAGACAAAAGTTCTTTTTATATAGAAATATGGTTTGTTGGTATCCCGTGCTATAAAACAATGGTAGCTATTCTGGATAGTTATTCTTCCCTTCATTCAGGCGTCCCCATGCCTTATATATAGATGTCCCTGTTGTGTCCAACTAATAGCTGTATATAATCTCATCTTTTTTTGTCTTCTCCCTTTATTTTAAATAATTGCATTGTCATTTTCCAGGCTATTTATCTCGTGCAGGAGTTCCAAAGTCCGAGATACCTTCATGTCATCAACTTCAACCTCAATGTCAACCCCCTGCTGGATCTCGGGAACCTTAACAACCTTTTCTTGCTGACTTGCCTATATGATACTCCTCCTCTCTTCTTCTCTAGGTCATGTCCAGCTCCAGCCAGAACGACTCAGTTTTTCCTACCTTTCCGCCCTCCTACTTTAACCAATGCTGGCTCTTAGTTGTATTCTTTCTTTCATTACCACCCACTCTCTTTACTTCTTTTTTCTCTCCATCCAGCCTGGGCCACCTTGAAGTCTCCTCCTGGCCATGAATTATCTCTCCAGAAACTGACAGAGAAACATTTTAGGCTTATTGTTCCAGCACATATAGTAGGTATACATAGTACTTTCCCTATTCTAGTTATTCTATATAGACCCCCTTGTGACCCCACATAATAGTTTCATATGTACTGTTTCCCATATAATAATCAAGTATCTATATAGTATAGGCCCCTATGTAGCAGTCCCCTTATAGTATAGGCCTCTGTGTAGCAGTCCCCATATACGTTAGGCCCCTTTGTAGCAGTCCCCTAATAGTATAGGCCCCCTCTGAAAAGAAAATACAAAAGCATACTTACCTGTCACATTGCTTCTCAGCAGCCCCTTTTTCCTCCTGGAACTCCAGTCCCCAGCATCTATTCTGGAAAACTTCAGGTGCAGGCAGCCTGATACACAGCTGCAGTGCCTGTCTCTTCTCTCCTGCCTTGCTCCTCTCTGTGTCCTTACAGGTGAGAAGCATATTGTAGCAGACAAGCCTGCAGGCAGCTGGTCTGCTACCAATAGTGCAGCCTCTTATGACCTCAGACCAGGCATTACATATCCTGTGGTCACAAAAGACAACATGCGGAGCCAATAGTTTCTTGCACTGTCAATCAGGGTGCCTTATTTAACTACAAGGACATTATTAGATATGCTTATAGATAAAGGGGTCGATGGTCAGTGTCTGTGCCGTTGACCCCTTTGACTGATGGGGTGATGCACCCTGTGAAGTGGCATAGGTTGTATACCCCTAAGGCCGGCTCAGGGAAGAGATACAGGATAGTGGAAGGTGGAAGAGAATGACATTAATATGCACTACTGAATACAAAAGTATAAAAATATATACAGATATATAAACCCCATATGTAATAAGCTGCAGATTATAACAATGTAATAAATGCGTGTTTCTATGCTGTTCATGCACTCTGTAAAAGACAACAAAATAGCAATTAGAAATGAGCCAGTGCAGTGATGAAAACACCGATAAAGCCGCACTTGACAGTGTTCATTTATCAGACACACAGTATTGTTTGTTAATAACCTAGCCAGTGATGAATAGGGGTTAAATGTAAAAAAAGAGAGGAGATGTAACACCCGTAAATTTATAATACGGGAAGCCGGTGATTCTAGCTATTATTTGTTACAACCTGTCAAATTTTCTGCATGTACAATGCTCGATAGCAACTTTTTGAATGATAGACAGGGCTTACAAGGTCCTTGGAAGTCAAAAAGGCAGGACTTACTGATCACTGCCCTTATTTCCTGAAATCTCTTCTACACGTCACCTCAGTAGTCTATAAGAGATGGGTGCTATTTATAACTGTATTAACTTATAATGGCCTAAATCCCCATTTATTATAGGAAAAGCTTTGATTTATGACTTATCATGCTTCGTGTCAGGACAATTCTCAACATGTTTAAGTCTGGGGGAAATGTAATAAATTACAGTTAAATCAAGGAACACATCTAAGTCTTGGATTACAATCTAACAGCTTCCCAAGTGTTAAATATAGGACCATCTAAGTATTATTGTGTAGTGTGTGCTTTATGTGTGTGCCTGCTAATATTGTATCCAAGTCAATATCTGGCATTGTGAGTTACTATACATCAATAGAATACATTTTATAACTTTATCTATGCTTAAAAAAGATATTTATTAGATCTTCAAAAATAATAACATATTCTTTACCTGTATCTTGGGACATTATTTCCCCATATGATCATGATGATGCCTGGCAATATATTCCTGATCACTTAAAGGGAATGTGTCACCAGAAAATGACCTATTGTTTGAATCTAGTTTTTATGTTAAAAATATAATTTTAGAAACATTTGGCGATTCATTTTTCACTTAACTATCTACCGTATTTTTCGCTTTATAAGACGCACTTTTTTTCCTCCCAAAGTGGGAGGAAAAACTAAGTGCGTCCTATAAAGCGAAGACGGCTCCCAAGTAGTGCCGAGCACCGCAAGGAAGCCGTCCCGCCCGCCCCCTATATTGCCGCTCACTATGCATATGCATAGTGAGCGGCCCTGAGCGACCCCCTCCGCCCGCCCAGCCCGCCCCTTCTATCGCCGCTCAGAAGCCCGGAAAAGTGCAATGAGCAGCACTTTCCTGGGCTCC
The DNA here is from genome assembly GCF_027789765.1 of Dendropsophus ebraccatus. Lineage (NCBI taxonomy): Eukaryota > Metazoa > Chordata > Amphibia > Anura > Hylidae > Dendropsophus > Dendropsophus ebraccatus. Next base: position 27,730,139 of record NC_091464.1, read on the forward strand.
TGATCGGCTAAGCGGCGATGGAGGGGGCCGGCTGGGCGGGCGGAGGGGGTCGCTGTCCTACTCACCTCTCCGCCGGCCCCAGCAGCTCCTCTCCCGACACTCCGGTCTCCCGTCATCCTCCAGGCACAGGCAGCGGGGTACAGAGACGCTGCCTGTGTCCCGGAAGTGTTCTGCAGCTGCAGTTTCTCTGTCCCCCGCTGCCTGTGCCGGAGGATGACGGGAGACCGGAGTGTCGGGAGAGGAGCTGCTGGGGCCAGCGGACAGGTGAGTAGCCTGTTTGTTGTTTTTCTGGTCGCAGGGGGGATTGGCTACTATGGGGGGCACTATATGGGGGCATTGGCTACTATGGGGGCATTGTATGGGGGCATTGGCTACTATATGGGGGCACTGTATTTGGGCATTGGCTACCATGGGGGCACTGGCTACTATATGGGGGCATTGGCTACCATGGGGGGGCATTGTATAGGGGCATTGGCTACTATATGGGGACACTGTATGGAGGCATTGGCTACTATGGGGGGCACTGGCTACAATGGGGGCATTGGCTACTACTTGGGGGCATTGGCTACTACGTGGGGGCATTGGCTACTATGTGGGGGCATTGGCTACTATGGGGGGCACTATATGGGGGCATTGGCTACTATATGGGGCACTATATGGGGCATTGGATACTATGTGGGGCACTGGATACTATGTGGGGCACTATATGGGGCATTGGATACTATGTGGGGCACTATATGGGGCATTGTATACTATGTGGGGCACTATATGGGGGTATTGGCACCAATCACACTGCTGCCATCTCCAAACTGTGACAATGAGCAAAATATTTTTTTTTCTATTTTTCCCCCTTAAAATCAGGGGTGCGTCTTATCAAAAGGTGCGTCCTATAAAGCGAAAAATACGGTATATTATAAGGCAATCCAAAATCTTGGAGTTTTCATTCTCACCACTAGGCCTAAAACTTAAGTTGCGACGTCCTGTTCTAAAGTGATCTGTGTAGCATTAGGCTATGTTCCTGCACTTTTTTTTTAAAAGTAAACTTTTTTTTTTTTTTTTATAACAAAGGTCGTAAAAAATTATCATGATCATTAAATAACAACCGATCTTATTGAAAAAAAAGTTATAAAAAATATATTACTCTCCATTAAGTGATTTCCTAAGGACGTTGGACTCATCACCATTCATTTGCATATTAAGCACACAGATGAGCAGGCGGCTGTACCTCTATGGCGGGACTGGCAGGATAGGTAATTATGGGGGGCTATATCCTGGGATTGGGTGGGTTCGGGGGGGGGGGGGGCATCCAGGGGTATCAGGTTCCCTTATTAAAAAGACAAGTGTCCATCAGGGTCAACTTATATCCCTACTGTGTTGACCCAAAGGAAGGCAAAAACCCTTATGAGGCAGATGCCAATTGCCCCATCACAGGGAGAAAATTCCTTCCAGACTCCAAAATGGCAGTCAGAATAAATCAACGTTCTACCACCTGTAATCATCCATGACAACATCATGTGGTGGAGAGTTCCATCCTCTCACGGCTTTTACAGTAAAGAAACCGCGTCTGTGCTGATAGTGAAACTGCCTTTCCTCTAGACGTAGAGAATGCCCCCTTGTCGTGGTTACAGGCCTAGGAGTAAAAAGATCACTACAATGATCCCTGTTCTGTCCATTCATATATTTGTACATTCTGATCAGATTGCCAATAATTTTTCTAAACAAAATTTTTTTAAAAGCAAATGTACCATTAGGCTTACCATTTTTATAATTTTTTTTACTACCTTGACAGCGCCAGCTTGGTGATCCCTGTGGTGCGGTCCCTTTTTCAAAACATTGCCCAGTTCCTACACTTGGCGCCTTTTTTTTTTCTTGCACAGGCCCAACTCTGCACTAGAGGCAGGGCGGCGCCCCCAGTGTAACCATATACCCTACTCTCAGTTACGCGCTTCCATTAGAGTCAAGCAGCACTGCTTGTCACACTGGGGGCGCCGGGCCTGCCTCCTGTGCACAGAGCTGGTGCAAAAGAAGAAAATGGCACAAAGAGATGGAACCAGGCAGCATTTTGAAAAAAAAGGACCGCGCCACTGGGATCACCACACCTTCACTGTCAAATTAGTAAAAAAAATAATTGGTAATCCAAACGGTACATTTGCATTAATGACCTTGGTCGTCGTCCTCTGCACCTGCTCTGGGGCAGCCATGTCCTTCTTATAATACCGGTGCCCAAGATTATGAAATCTGCTACTATCCAGTGTAGTGTCCCATGTGTTTTCTCTTTTCTCACACCTTTGTAAAAGTGTCTCACTCTTGTTTCACGGGGTAGGACAGGAGCAGGCCCGGATTGGTAATCTGGCAAGCCGGGCAAATGCCCGCTGGGCTGCCAGGATTACCAATCCGGGGGCCACCAGTCCTGGCCCCCATGTGCATCGGCCCTCAGCAGTGGCCGCAAGAATAGCACAGCCGGCCGCTGCGCTATTCATTCAGCCTCTTCAGAAGGCTGGTGCCCTGGCTCTTTAATTCCCTGTGCGCCGCTGAGCAGGAAGAGAGAGCAGAAAACAGTTCACAGTGATAAGGAGAGATGGGCGACTTCGATGGGACGGTTGAGTATGTGTTTTTATTATTTTATTTTATAATTTGCCTCTCCTATATCATGCGGAACCTATGAGGAAGGAAGGGGGGTGACTACATGAATACCTATGGGGAAGGAGGGGGGTTACTAGAGGAATACCTATGGGGAAGGAGGGGTTTAACTACAGGAATACTATATATATATATATATATATATATATATATATATATATATATATAATTTTTGTTTTTTTTTATTATTATTATTTTTGGGGGGCACAGAGAGGTCTATATTATATGGGGGCACAAGGAGGGCTATATTATATGGGGTCATAGAGGGGGCTATACCATATGGAGACACAGGGAGGGCTATATTATATGGGAGCACAGAGGGCCTATATTGTATGGAGCCATACAGAGGGCTATATGGAGGCAAAGAGGGGTCCGTACTATATGGGGGCAGAGAGGAGGCTTGTTTCCCATATGGGGACACAGAGCAGCCTGTATACTATTTGCAGGCACATACTGGGCATAACTGCTTATATGGGGGCGTAGAGGGGGTATTGTTAGTGTGTGGAGCAATACATGGGGACTTTGTATAGAGATGATGATGATCCTTCAGTGTGGAGCCTAAAATTTTTGTCTGGCAGATCCTGTGGAGGAAAGTCATGGCCGGAGAAATCTTCATGATGGGCAGAGCCAGACGGAGAAGAAAAGGAACAGAGAACAACTCTGACTATGAAAAACGTCACAGAGAAGCCGCCCCCTGTGAGTTCCTGCACTATAGTCAGGTATAGGCAGTGAAACCTGCGTACAGCTTTATATACCTCTATACGGTCACTGCCCTGGGAGAATATTGCTCTTTATATAGTGACTATTATTCAGTGACAGTATTGTGGTATCATCCAGTCACTGTATGCTGAGGGTAGTGGTTATGGTGTGAAGGTATTATTTATCCTGTCTATATTGGTGTTATTGGTATTATAGGTATTTTAAAGGGAACCTGTCACCCCCCGTGCCGGGGTGACAGGCTCCCGACCCCCCGTTAGAGACCCCTATACTTACCTCATCCCGCCGGGTCCCACTTCTGGATTCGGTCGGGTCCCGGAGATCTCAGCCGCTGCAGCCCGGCGCGCGCGCTGACAGATGAGTCCAACGCTCATAGAGAATGACGGAGCGCTGGACTCTCCTGTCATTCTCTATGGGTGTTGGACTCATCTCTCAGCGCGCGCGCCGGGCTGCAGCGGCTGAGATCTCCGGGACCCGACCGAATCCAGAAGCGGGACCCGGCGGGATGAGGTAAGTATAGGGGTCTCTAACGGGGGGTCGGGAGCCTGTCACCCCGGTACGGGGGGTGACAGGTTCCCTTTAAGGATGCCTTCACATGTATCGTATTGCAGCGGATTTCACACTGTGAGTTCTGCAGCAAAATCCGTTGAAATACTGGTACTGTAATTTTCTATGGCTTTACATTCTCCCAGCGGACTTTTCATTCGCTGCAAGAATGTAGCCCTTTCCCACTCACCCAGCAGCTGCCGGACTGATACGTTACCTGTCTACTCTCCTGCCTGCTTCTCCGGCTCCCGATTCCCTACACCACTATCCATGATATATGGTGTGTGGGCTGCTGGAGTTTAAGTGCCAGGCCAGGCATGACATGTATATAGTTGTTCCTGCCACTAGCTACCCAACCACTATGGGTTGCTAGACTAGACCCCTAGGAAAACCGGAGACAAGGGAGTCTTAACCCTTGCCTATGCCTTGGATTACAGGACAGTTGACCAACTTAAAGAAAAGGGACGGATTATTCAAGACTGGACCTGCAGTAGAGCACAGTGCCAGAAATCCACTCTCTGCTGACAAGATGCTCAGATTAGTAGGAAGGGTTCTACAAGCCAGCTCCACCCAGAGCAGAGACCTGCGATTTGTACTACCCCAAAAAGGGCAGAAACTCAACACTGTGGGGCAGAAGGCGGTTAGGTGAGATAACTAAGACTCATACATACATGAGCACAAGGATACTTCTTCAACACTCTAGAGAAACATCACCACATCTCAGCAGAGTACATTAGGCAAGGGCCCTCCAATCCGGTCCTGATAACTGTTACCTTATTGTTTCTTCTATGAACTTATCTATTATTACTTATATATTATTATTGATTATATTTGCACTAACTGTTTTGTACTAGGAAACCTTTTTAGAGTAAAGTTTGAAAATTGGAAAGTGGGACTCTCTGCCGCCGTGCTGGCACCTTCACTAAGAGGCGTACAGGTGAGCAGGCGTAATGAGGCGCGGGAGGAGACCATGCCTCCTCCCCGCCTTATCACGCCCCCGCAAGCTCCACCAGCCCGCCCATCCGGTGAACAACGGGAGGCGTATGCCAGGGAGAAGGGGCGAATCTGCACCTTCTCCCTGGTGTACGTCTCTGGCATACTCTTCGTAAATCCCCCCCGTATGTCTATCTGTAAAATAAATACAGATGTGTTTCCCGCTGTACTGGCAGATGGTGAGAACCTTCTTATGAACTTATAGCTAATATTGAGCGAACCTGTTAAAATGTTTGGGTTTGGCAACATTATCTGAACCCAGGCACTCCGCATTTGATTCCCTGTAGTTAATGAAGTTGGATCCCATCCTAGGGCTGCCAGGAAAACATGGACAGCCATTGACTGTATCCATATTTTACAGGACTCCATAGGGCAGCATCCAACTTCTGCAGCCGGGGGAACTAAATGCTGAGTGTTCGGGTTCGGATAACGCTGCCGAACATGAAAATTTTTTCAGGTTTGCTCAATATTACTTATTATAGCGATTGTCCTAAGGGACAGGTTATACTCAGCAAACCTGCTATGTGTGTGGGTGTCCTTGGTGTGAATCCAATACAAAAATAATTTGCTGTTTATGTTTATGATGAGCACTTCTTTATTGGAGGTAGTACTGAACAACAATAGAAAACGCTTTCATCACTGACAGGCTTTCCAAAGACACCCACGTACCCACATGCATTTTTATAAAGGCCTGCATATATCTTTGGTGCTTTGTAGTGACTTATATTTTCCCTAACCTGGCAGCTTGCCTACATATGTAAGTATGGTAGATGCACTGAATAATGAACAGGGGTACCCTATTCTGAGAACAAGAGGCTATTGTTTTTGTTATTGTTTTCTAAACAGAGAATCACTTTCCAGAAATGTAACTGCCAATGGATTGGGAATATTGCTGCACAAATACAGTACAAAACATAAAAAAGTACTGATAAACAGGGTCATTTCCGAATTGAGGTTTAATGTTGCAGCAGGGCAGTTTGTACAAAATGTTGCTGAACATCAAAGAAGCACCAATATAAATAAAGCTGTATTCAGAAGTAAAACATTCTGCATGCAACACATACCAAACCCATTCACAGGCAGAATAAATAACATTAATTATATCTCGTGAATCAGAGGTTAAATCTCCGAATGAAGCTGTTCCTTCTCCTTCTAACCCTGAAGATATATCCTGAAGACTGCAAAATGTGCGGCCAGACCTTTGGCTCCTTGCTTCTGCAGCCATTCCCTAACACAAATGCAGATGCCTAAATCAAATCAGACACCATACATTTAGAATGCAGACCCCAAAATTAATTTACCACCCCACCCCCCAATGGCGGCAACACTTATCTAAAACAGAGGGAGCATATTTCATCTTTCAAAGTCTCTTTTAATCTACTGGAACATTGTTCCCTTGCCCATTTCTCTGCAACTTAGAGCAGGATTTTCCCTATTGGCACCCCTTCCCCACTGGCAGCATAATTCTCGTCACTTCTCCCCCACTGGCAGCATGATTCCGCCCACCTCTCCCCCACTGGCAGCGTGATTCTCGCCACTTCTCCCCCACTGGTAGCATGATTCTCCCCACTTCTTCCCCACTGGTAGCATGATTCTCCCCACTTCTTCCCCACTGGTAGCATGATTCTCCCCAACTGGTAGCATGATTCTCCCCACTTCTCCCCCACTGGTAGCTTGATTCTCCCCACTTCTAGCCCCACTGGTAGCATGATTCTCCCCACCTCTCCCCCACTAGCAGCATGATTCTGCCCACTTCTCCCCCACTGGTAGCTTGATTCTCCCCACTTCTAGCCCCACTGGTAGCATGATTCTCCCCACCTCTCCCCCACTAGCAGCATGATTCTGCCCACTTCTCCCCCACTGGCAGCATGATTCTCCCCATCTCTCCCCCCACTGGCAGCATAGCTCTCCCACCTCTCCCCCCACTGGCAGCATAGCTCTCCCCACCTCTCCCCCACTGGTAGCATGATTCTACCCACTTCTCCCCCACTGGCAGCGTGATTCTACCCACTTCTCCCCCACTGGCAGAAGCATTCCTGCCACTTCTCTGCCAATTACAGCAATATTCAACCTCTTCTTCCATTTCTCCCACTGGCAATAGTGCTGTAATGATATCAATGTAGGTACCCAACTTCTAAATGATAAATATGGTATTTAGAGTTAATCTCTTGATCAATAAGTCTTCTTCAGATTTTAGTTACCATTGTTATAATATTATTACACTCAAGAACAATATCCAAAATACTTTTAAACAGTTTAGTGTACTCACAATGACTCTAGCAGAGAGGTCACATGATAGAATCCAAGATGATCAATCCAATTAAATTTTATAGGGTCTGTTCTGGTATTTTACCTGAAAAAATAGCTCTTCATGCTGTGGCATCTTCCAGGATTTTTGCCAGAATCAGAGATGGAGACTTCTAATTTACCCTCCCATTCTGATATGAACAAACCTTGAGCCTATTGTGTTTACATAGTAGATAAATGTAGATTATTATAGAAGTGTTCCAATTTTAACAAGTGATGGCATAGTGCCAGTACGTGTCTTGATAACTACTATGGCTCGGACATTTGGGACCCCAAAAACAAAGTAGCAAATACAGCTTTAGCGGTTTTATTGGACAGTTGGACATTCTGTATAAAGAATTGCAGCACAGTCAAGTGAATAGGGCTACGTTGAATTTCTGTACACAGTAGGTGGATGGGAGTGTCATTGCATTGGGAAAAGCTGTGCAAAAATAGGCAAATTGCTAAGGATCTCTAAGGGTAATACTACATGGGCCGACTATGGCTGATCATTTTAGTAAACAAGCGCAGATCTGCTAGATCTTTACGGGACCTATTAGACAGACAGATAATCGGGCAGTAAGGGCTGCATGGACATTGTTAGCGATGTCCATGGAGCCCTTGCCCAAACATCTGATACCTTACCTCTCCCCGCTCCCGGTCTTCTCTCCTGCGCTGCGCAGCTTCCTGGTCCCGACGGTAGAAACATTTGAGTGACCTGTCCGGTGTCAGGTGTGAGCAGTCAGCGCCCGTCGATTTTAGGTCCAAACCTAAAACAACGATCAGCCGATGATCGTTGTCATCGGCTGATTGTTGTCTCTATTACACAGAGTGATAATTGGCCCAATTATCGCTCTGTGTAGTAGAACTGTGGATATCCCTAAATCAAAAAGGGTGATATTCAGAAGCAGTGAGACTTCTCAGGGGTAATAGTGGCGCTTATCATTGAAAAGCAGTAGTAGTCAAAATTAAAATGCAAAGAGAAATAGCGCTACACACCAAATACAGAGCAGAAACATCTTCATTCCATATAAATAGATTAAATCGGCAAGCAAGTGGCATACACAATGCTCAAAGAAAGTTAGGTTACTACTGTTTCACACTTTGTCAGCACGACATGCCATCGCTATTGCAGAGAACAACCTTTTATTGGTAATAATGGCTCAACTTACCTGCATCTTTCTCACAATAAATATGCCTTATAAAGAACAAATTGTAGCCACTTTCGATTTACACTTATAAAATACTAATATAAATGACATAACATAAAAACATAAAGCATGGAGGTGCTATATATATATATATATATATATATATATATATATATATATATACACATACACACACATATATATACACACATTTGTAATATTGTAGCCTTATTTAAATGTCTAAAGGAGTGATTAAACTGTGGTTGCTACATGAGAACTACAGTATGGAAGGATGGTAAGTGATTACAAGCCATTCCAAAATGCACTTACCTTGTCACGTACATCTTACTTGGCATACTAAAGTCTACAGAACGATCGAACATTAAGACTTTATAAGCTATGTAACCTGACCCAAGGAGGGAAGAAAAAAAAGCAGAACGGTGAAGTGTAATTTTGTTTAACAATGAATTGTTACTGGCAGACATGACACATTGCAATTAGTAAGGCATTAGCCACAGGATATTAGGAGGAAGATGGATGGAGGCAGACAAGGGCTGGGGCGAGCTAGGTAGTCAGAAGGTATTTCAGGTTCTGAACATGCCTAAATTACCACAGCAAAAAGCAATAGCATTGTTATCATGAATGTTTATTTAAAATTATGTAAAATTCTGAAAACATTGATGATCTAACAAGGTGTTAAATGTCTATAAAACGGAATAGTTTTGGTTGTGGGAACATAAAAATCCCCATAAAATGTACAAACACTGTATTAAAAAAAAAAAAAAAAAGTATGGGTATTCCAGCCTTTTGTAAAAAAAAAAAAAAAAAATTAATAGCAACAACCACATGGGGGCGGGGTAAAAAAAAATAAAAAAAAGAAAGGTCCTGTGTCCTGTAGGGCTCATCTCAGAAGCAGAAAGTAGGCAGAAGAAGATCAGGAGACCATATGGGAGCTGTGGGGCAGGGGATTAGGGTTAGGTAAGTATCTTGCTCTCTACCTCTTATATTCTATATGCTGCCACTGTAAGGGTCCTATTTCACGGGCTGATGGGGGCCCGATCAACGATGTAAACGATCGCCGATTTCACGGCCCGATGATCGTTGAGCGAGGGCTGCAGGGACATCGCTACCAATGTCCTTGCAGCCCTTGCACCATACATTACCTGGCAGGACTTCCTCCTCCACTCCGTCTTCCTCCCCAGGTCCCGCGGCGCATCAGCAGCTCCGGAGCGGCCTGACTGAGCTGTCTGACAGCTCAGCCAATCACTGGCCGCGGCAGTCCTGGCCTGCGATTGGCTGAGTGGTCTAACAGCTCAGTCAGGCCGCTCCGGAGCTGCTGATGCTGTGCGAGGAGAAGTCCTGCCAGGTAATGTATACTGCGCTTCTCAAATCGTCGGTTGCCCGCCCGTTGGGGGACCGATGATTTTAGGTCTGGCCCTAAATAAACGATCAGCCGATGACACAATCATCGGCTGATCGTTTTCTCTATTCCACCGAGCGATAATCGGCCCGATTATCGCTCCCGTGGAATAGGCCCCTTAGTGTATGAGAGACAGATCCTATTGGTCTTGCATGCCCAGAGCATAGGCGTATTACATGCCATGGAGAGGCCATAGTACAGTGTAGGGTCTGCCCCAATATGAGGTCACCTTAACATGGTGGGGTGGTTTACACTGTTTGCAAATGGTAAATGGGTCTGTCTCTTGCTATTGCGGTGAGCTGTTGCATTTTTCTGTGTTTGTGTGAGATCACATGGTTTCCCACATGGGAAAAGCCAAGAAAGGCCACAAGAACATTTTGTAGGAGGAGTCCCAAAATCCAACCCTTTCTGCCCAGTGTGCCAGTATATTCTTGGCTAGGAGTCTAGCTCAGACCAGTGAAGGAGCTTCTGTGAGCTTTTCTCTACCAGCAAGCCTACTGTGCATAATGTTAGCTTGTCCTGGCTCTGCCAGTGTAACAATCCAAGTTAATCTGCAACTATAGTGAGTCTTGGCCATTCCCTGTGAATCTTACAGCATTGTATAAGGTATATATACACCCACAAGCTGCTATTATTCCAGGCTGAGAGGATACCTGCTACATTGCATCTAAGAAGAGAGATTCATTTAAAGTCAAAAGGGAGAAGAAATCAACAAGGACTCTCCTGCAACTCCCCCTGGTAAAAAGAGGTGCTACGTTACTTCCACGCTACAAATCTTAACACCTTATGCTCTGCTTTAGGGATATTTAGGAGTCTTGATAACTATGACGGGAAATGTTCCCGTCTCTATAGCATGGCCTGCTCATTTCTACTATACCACCTTTTTTAGTACTTGATTTAACCCCTCCTAAGTATCAACTATAGTCCAGGATGCAATCTGGCAGAGAGGTCACTGTAGTGATAATTCATATAGCATCAGGGGTGCTGCTACCAATACAGTATATGCAGTGTCCCAGAACAGAGTATTTATTTGTCACTTTATCTCTGCACCTTTATTATGGCCAGTTCTGTTCTGGAAAGCTATGGTCCACTGCAAACTGTGTGTATTGTGTCACCTCTCTCAGTATTCAGGTCTGCTATTCCATTCATTTCTTGTATGCATATTCAATTATCAGTGCCTAAGGGTATTATGTCGCCCCCCCCCCCCCCCCCCAGTGTTCAAGTATGGTACTTCTCATGTATATTCAGTCCCATATGTCCTAATGGTGTGATGATGCAATGGCTGGATGTCACGTGACTGTCCCCTGCTTCCATGGTAACCCCAATGGCCATCGAGCTTTGGCTGGGAATACCATGTGACTTCCTGTCTACCTCAGTCCTGTCTTCCACCTTCAGGGGGACAGGTTTTGTGTGTGTCCTCTATCCCCTGTCAGGAGAGAGGTACGTGTGCTCTGCTGCTCCAGTTCCACAAGAAGTGTTCCTGGCTGTGTTCTATTCTCAAGTTCTCAAGATTCTCATCCTAACCACAAGATCTGGGTGCCTTTGTTCAGTCATTCCTCTCATCATCTTCTCTAATCATCAACAGCAAGTATTCATCTCAGTCTCATTCCACCCAGCATCTTATCCTCAGTATCACTACTACTCCCATCATTCAGTACGCTATCATCACAGCCTATTGCAGCATCACCCATTACTCTGCCCTATTCAAGTCTGCCTTATACCCGGTTGCATCCGGAGAGACTGTTGCTACGAGTTACCACCGTTATAATAAACAACTACCGTTGTTTCTGAACCTTGGCATTGGTGTAATTATTGGTGCCCTGACTAAGGACAACAAAGAATTGCTCGGCCTCCGCTTGGTCAGGTTCCCGGTCTACAGCTGCTATCCCTCGTGCCCATACCGTGACATACCATCAGGCAAGTGGCTAACCCGGTTCCTACCCAGTACTACCACCTACTAGTACTCTCAGCGGAGTGGCCCAGTGCATATATATTGTGGTCATTATAAGCACATCTCTCTCGTCCTAATACTTTTATTGCATATTGCCCTGGTCTCAACTCTTGAATGTGTTTGCCACCCAGGGAAGTCTCTCTCTGTTTTTTTTCATGATGCAATAGTACTGGCACAGTACTTCTGGAAATAGCACATAAAAGGGTTATAGTTAGGGATGAGCGAATATATAGTAGGTATGATGCTAAGCCCTTCAATAGGATCAGCTGGCAGCTTGTCAGGCTACAGACTTTGAAGTCTGTGCCGCTCCTCCCCGGGTGCCAAGAAAAGCTGGATCTTTCCAGCTCTCCCAGTTTCCCAGGACTAGATCCATCTTTTCCCAGCACCCAGAGCAAAGCAGCATGGACTTTAACCCCTTAAGGTCAAAGCCAATTTTCGTTTTTGCAGTTTTGCTTTTTCCACTTTATGTTTAAAAGGCCATTGCGCTTGCATTTTTTCACCTAGAGACCCACATGAGCCCTTATTTTTTGCGAAACCAATTGTACTTTGCAATGACAGGCATTATTTTTCCATAACATATGCTGCAAAAGTGGAAAAAAATCATTTGCGCTGTCAAATTGAAAAAAAAAGGAATTTGTTTTGATTTCGGGGAGTTTTGCATTTACGCCGTTCGCCCTTGTTATGCATGTTCCTCAAGTCATTACGATTATAACGATATGTAACATGTATAACTTTTCTTGTATCTGATGGCTTGTAAAAAATTCAAACCATTGTTAACAAATATGTGTTCCTTAAAATCGCTCCATTCCCAGGCTTATAGCGCTTTTATCCTTTGGTGTATGGGGCTGTGTGAGGTGTCATTTTTTGCGCCATGACATGTACTTTCTATCGGTATCTTGATTGCGCATATGCAACTTTTTTATCACTTTTTATTACATTTTTTCTGGATTTGATGCGACCAAAAATGCGCAATTTTGCACTTTTTTTTGCGCTGACCCCGTTTACCGTGCGAGATCAGGAATGTGATTAATTAATAGTTCGGGCGATTACCCGCACGGCGATACTAAATATGTTTATTTATTTATTTATATTTATAAAATGGGAAAAGGGGGGTGATTTTTTATTAATAAAAAAACATTTTTACTTTTATTTTTACTTTAACTAGAAGCCCCCCTGGGGGATTTGTATATAAACAGCACTGATCTCTCATCGAGATCAATGCTGTGTATATACACAGCAAAGATCGATCAGATCGGTGATAGATTGCTATGGCCTGCTGCAGGCCATAGCAATCTATTGCCGAGCCGGGATCAGCGTCATTCTGACGCTGAGGCCCGGCACGGGCAGAAGTACGGATCTTCCCCCCCCCCCCGATCGCATCGCGGGGGGGGAGATCCATCCCACTAGACACCAGAGACATGTGGATCAAAGCCTCTAAGTGCAGCTGTCAGGTTTGACAGCTGCACTTAGAGGCTTAATTAGCCGGCGCGGCAACGGGACCCGCGCCGGCTAATAGAGGCACTGCCCGGCTGCACATGTCAGCCGGTATCAGTGCCGTTCAGAGCGGGGTCCCGGCGGGAACAACCCCCGCAGCACCATGACGTATCAGATACGTCATGGGTCGCTAAGGTGTTAAAGCCAGCAGCCTGACAAGCTGCCGACTGATCCTAATGAAGGACTTTGCTTCATTCCGACTGTAACTTTTCCCATCCCTAGTTATAGTATAGTTATAACGCATTCACCCGCTGTTGAGGACATAGGCTAAACACCTCAAGCCATGCCATCACTACATCATGAATGTGCAACAGTTCCTGGGAACTACATAGTGTACTGTAAGACAAGGTGATAAAATTGGATTGGACAATAATTTTTAGGTCTCATGTTAGTACAAGAGGAGTAGCCGACACTGCCTAAGAGAAGCTATAAGCAATACTAGATCACCATCCCTAAAACCTAAAACTTTTTAAAAGGGAATCTGTCAACACCCGGGCCCTACCTAAGTGCTGTAGTTAGCAGTTGCCTTGTAAGCATGTTACCTTCTGGTAATTTGTCTGTGGATTGGGTTATGCATAACCTCAGGTCTCCTACTGTAATGAAGCGTCAAAGGAGTTATAAAGGAGTTTGTGCCACACTCTGTCACACCTCACTACTCCTTCATCCTCCATCCTTTTAATAAATAATCAATGCTGCCTGGCCTCCTGCTCGCTCAGGTGTCAGCCAGTGTCTCTGATTGCAGATCAGTCCTCTGTAGGCAGATTATGTCTAAAAGTAACACTCAGATATAGTTGAATCTCTGACCCCAAATGTGTAGGGGCTATGAGCGCTCAAATGGCCTGGGATACCCAGGACTTCCCGTTTTCTGACTTTTTTCTGATTTTTGAGAAAAAAAACAGTCAGAAAACAGGAAGTGCCATATTTTCCATTATAACTAGAAAAAAACAAAAACCAATGAATGCAAATTGCAAACTTGCTTTATATCACATTTACTGCTGTTTTATTTATTTTAAAACAACGGTCATTGTTTTGAAATAATGGTTGTTATTGGTCATTAACTGACGGCCATCCACTTAATTTCAACAGTGTGTTAACATAGCCTTTCGGTGTTTTTAATCCACTCCTGGTTTGGGTTGCAAAATACTGACCAAGTGTGAACATAGTGTGAACATAGCCTTAAATGATACAATAATTAGGAAAAAAAAAGACCTATATTTCATTTCTATGAGGGGATTTATACCAAAGAATGAACTGCTGGCAGGTCTCTAGACAGGTGAGTTACTCTTAGACCACAGCTCCAACATATTTGGGTTATGAGATTCAGCTATATCTAAGTATTTCTTTCAGACATTAACTGCCTATAGAGGACTGATCTGCAATCAGAGACACTGACTGACAGCTGAGCGAGCAGGAGGCCGGGCAGCATTGATTATCAATGAAGAAGAGGGAGGAGGAAGGAGTGTTAAGGTGTGCCAGAGTGTGGCACAAACAACTTCTCTTTGACTTTTCATTACAGTAGGACTGTGCAAAATCCACTGCACGGAAAAACTACCAAAACGTACCATGCTCACTAGGTGACTGCCAGCTACAGCACACTGTCAGCACACTGTCAACTTGTTATGTTGGATAGACCACTGCTACCAAATACATTATTCATCTTTTTTTTTTTTTTTTTTGTCAAGTTATTTATATAACCCATCACTGTTCGTTGCTTACGGTATTGGTTGTACATATTAATGGTATTCAGCATTTTAATATATAATAAAGAAAAGGTAATGAGTGCCGCAAAACTCCGATCCTTTAAATCTTATATTGTCCGTGCATAGGGAAATGCTGGTGGAGGTAAAGGCTTTCAGCTATCCTTCACATAATCCAAAATTGTATCTCGCCTAATTGTGTCTCTAAGAGAATAGCCTTTCTGCTCCTGGTTAATTACCGTTCCAGCTGAGCTTGAAATCTGTATTATTATTTGTTATGGATTGTCTTGGCTTGCAACGCTGATAAGTTAACCCTTTGACACTAGCAGTTAGTCAGACATAGCTGTTACTTTTATATCAGTGGGTACTAGTCTCCTGTGAAGGGAAATGTTGCCTACTGGCATATAAGAGTAAATGTATCATATTTAACGTGTAAATCAGAACAGACATTATATTACTCCAGGTAGGGTGCAATAAGAAGTTGGCTGGAAACCAAGGAGATGATAAATAAGTATGCTTCATATATTTTGTTTTAGGCTGTGCACAAAACTCAGCTGCTAGGAGGATTAGGGAGAGGAACCTGTAACCAAAATGCTGTTTCTGTATCTTATAAGTCAAAAAAATCATTGTTTAATTACGGGCATAAAATAAAATAGATCAACAGAGTGCCATAGATTTATAGATGACATTTATGAGTATAAGACTGGGTATTGGGTAGAGTTGATCGAACCTCGGAAAATCCTAGGTTTGATCGAACTCGAACATACCCGAACCTTCTGCATTAGATTGCTGATGTCTTCCCGGTCCATTCGGAAGGAGGAGCGTGCCCGGGGACCGCCTGGAATTCCGGGATTCAGCTTAGGTAATAGGCTGAATCCTGGAATTCCAGGCGGTCCCCGGGAACTCTGCTCCTTCCCCATGGACCGCGAAGGCATCAGCAATCTAATGGGGAAGGTTCGGGTACATTCGATCGAACCTAGGATTTTACGAGGTTCGATCAACTCTAGTACTGGTTGCATCCTATATGGGCCGGTGCTCGGGTAAAGAATGGCGCTGAACGCAGAAAACAGGAGGCAATCCAAAAAAGGACCGCATCTCCGGCAATCCCACAATGGTGCCAATCGATTAAGGTTAATACAATCTGGGCTCTATGGATTTACAGATGTGGACTGGCTCGTGTGACCTTGACAGGTGTCAGTTCAGTTTGTTATAAAAATCTATCTGAACGATACCGCTGCACTGTACCTATGTCTGTACTCTTTGCTCCTTTACCTATAAATATTTTTTTTTCATATTTTCCTCCTCTAAAGCTATCTATCCCTGTTAACTGCTCTCAGGCACCTCCCTACCAATCTCCATCATCCTTGTTCCACTGTTGACAAAGAGAGGTTATAGCTCTTGGAATACAATGATGAAAAAAATAGATATTGCCATAAGGTCTAAATCAGGCGGGTCACCGAGGGTAAAATAGTGGCTTATGCTGCAACATACTGTATAGGCAAAAACAGTTATATAATGCTTCTTCAAAAATATTTAAAAGGGTTATGCGTGATTAGGATAACATAGCTGTTTTTCCCCCAAAAACAGTGCTTCACCAGTTTCCAGTTTGTGTTAGGTACTGTGTTCCATTCCATTGAAGTGAATATAGCTGAGTTTTAATTCCCCACACGACCCGGGGACAGGTGTGGTGCTATTTTTTTGGAGAAAGCAGCTATGTTTTTATAACCTTGGATAACCCCTTTAATGTTTTAGTAAGCTGCCATAGCTTGTGATGATTGATAATGTACAGAGCTGCATAATAAATGGGTAATTCTAAGCTTACAACTTTTCAGCTATACAGAGCTGGTTGTCCACTGACTGCGAGAATTTATATCCAGGGAGTGCCCCTGTTTGAATGGAGGAGCACCTGATAGCCCAGCTCTGTACTTGACTATCTTTGGCCATACCATTATGCTTGTAGTATGAACTTTTTTTCTTTAAAGGGGTTGTCCAGCTATTTTTTTTTCTTTCAAATCAACTGCTTACAGAAAGTTATATAGATTTGTAATTTAATTCTATTAAAAAATCTCCAGTCTTCCTATACTTATTAGCTGCTATATGTCATGCAGAAAAAATGTTTTATTTTCAGTCTAAAACAGCGCTCCTGTGGTGAGCCTCTGGATGGTGTTATAGCGGTGGGACGGCCAGTCATTTGCTAGATGGAAGTGTGACTGAGACCTGTGGTGGATGGCCGAGATGCAGCCGGATCTTAATGTTTTGTCATGTGACGCCAGGTGGGCACACAGGTGTGATGGCACGCCTACTTTTAATATGTAGGGCCGGTTGTACCCTTTTCCCCTGTGGTTGGTGTCCTGTCGGGTGGCTACCGGGTCCCTTGGGATAGTGTAGTCACGGATGATGTAGTCACAGGTGGCTACAGCGGTGTAATGACCGTCCTGAATAGTAGGACCCACCACCCACAGAAAGGGGAAATGTCCCAAGGTTGCGGTGTATATGCTGTGTAGGTGGTGGTAAATAATCACAGAATCCGTGGATAACGATGACTTGATTTACTATTGGCAAATGTACAACAGGTAATACAGATGAGCTCGGACGTGCGATTGATAAAGTTCCAATAAATACTTAAAAATAGAACCACCAGATCTGTGTGATAAGTGCTGAGTAGGATGTAGTAGTGTTGGTAAAGTTGTACTGAGGTAGTGTAGTGGAGAGCAGGGTGCCGTGAGAGTCTCAACCCAAGTAGTAAGGTGCTCTGCCGGGATGTTGGAGTATATAGAATACCTTTAGAAGAAGTAAAACGAGATAACCTGTGCCTGTATATTGACCTTTCTAGAGTCTTCACACCACCTTATGCCCACTAGTGTTGGCTGAACCGTACTAATAGGTGACACAGACCTTGTTACCTGGGATGAGCAGAGTGCTGAGGGTTCCCTGGCTGACACTTGCGCTGCAAGATGGAGTTCATACACTTTTACAGTAACTTTGCTCCACCCAGATCAGTTCCTAGCTCTTTGGCTCTTTAGTGGATACTGTCCTGCACTGTTGTTTCTCCCAGTCCACGGCGTGGGTTGAGGTGATCTGTTGGCTAGTCCTCTCCTGAGAGGTTTAACACTGCATCATACGGGGTATAGGCACTAAGAAAGAAGTTTGTAACAGAGCACCGTCCTGCGTTCTACCCATGCTTGGCACTGATTAAGACTACTCCTCTTCCATACGGGGGGACCTGGCAGAGGGCCAGGGCCCAGATAGGACCACTGTGGAGAGCTATCTGGTCTACGTCCGTCCCCCACAGAATCCTGACTAAAACTCCTCCTTTACCCAAGGGACTAACTTCTTATCCAGTGTGTAAGGCGTGCTGTGGTTGGGTGAAAAGAGTGCAACAGAAGAACAGAAAGAAGAGGTGATAGGACAGAAGAAAGTGAAGATCCTACTGGTCCACAGATTCTAGTACACACAAACACATTAACCCTTTGAGACACTTTAGCTGTGCAGCTTCCATACTTCAATACATAATATAGCGACATCTAGTGGTCATCTCTAAATACTACTTTGACTGCAATAAGACCACAAAAAAGTACAGACTTTTGCGAAGGGTGTAAACAATAGTAACACCCCTAGTGGGACACCACACTCTCTGCTGACATCTCTGGCCGAGACAGAAACTGTCCAGAGCAGGAGAGGTTTTCTATGGGGATTCATAGAAAACCAAGACAGAGTTCCTGTCTCAGCCAGAGATGTCAGCAGAGAGCACTGTGTCAGACTGATAATAAAACAACATTTCCTGCATGACATACAGCAGCTGATAAGTATAGGAAGACTTGAGATTTTTTAATAGAAGTAAATTACAAATCTATAGAACTTTCTGATGTAAGTTGATTTGAAAAAAAAAATTTCTGCTGGGTAACCCCTTTAAAAATTATAGGGAGCAGCATAAACCTTTTTTTTGTTTGTTTGTTTGTTTTTAAATAGAGAGGGCAACAATGAGCATATATCTATATGCGCCCATGGTGTACACGACAGTAAAGGTACAGATTTTTGCCTATTCTGTGGCACACGTCATGCTGCGTAAGCCCCGCTCACCTGATGAGTGTCTCCTAATTTATCATGGCATAAACCATGGCAGAAATCTACACCTGCTCCAGAGCGGGTGCAGGTCCTGTCAGATTTACTAAGAGCCATGCGCCTCTTAATAAATCCAGCAGGGCGAGTGGGGACGGGGCTTGATACAAGTAGGCCGGTCTTAATAAGTGTCCCCCTTAGGGTAGCATAGAATGTTCGGTGATATAGATTGAAAGAAGCTCTTCCGTGTGAGAAGTTTTACAAACATTTTTTTAGGAACATGGAAACCATGATTTTTGCTTTATTCTGTGTGACTTTTACTTAATCTAATTAAAAAAATGTCTCATTATATGAAGATTCTATAGTCCTTCATAATAAATAGATTAATGAAAAAAACAGTATTGATGATATGGTGTAATACAGGACCGCTCTAATGCCTTGATGCCAATTTACCAACATGCAGTAGGAATTTTCACAATGTGTAAGAACCAAATAATTCCACAATGGGCTTAGAAGACCTGCTCATAGGATATATATTATCCCGTTTTCCCGTGGGTCATCTTAATGCTTTGATGCTGTGTTCTTTATTGCAAACTTTATTGGTTAGAGATTGTGCATTCCTGCAATGATTTGTTAACCAGAAGTCATTAAAAAGGTGTTGTGTTATTTTTCACAGTTTGTGCTAAAATGTGGCGTGTGAATTTATGCTTTTCAATTTTTCCAACGTCTTACACTGGGATGATATTATTGTGGCCAGGGAATATTATAACCTTCAGTGTAAACTGTCTTTTGTTTATTTTATCAACTGTGAGAGTTCTAGAAAGCATTTATGTTCAAGTGAGAAGATTTAGCTGGCTCTGTAGGTGCTATTAGCATAATTTCTTCCCTCCCCTTTATACTATGGACTTCAATACATCTTTTAGTTTAATGTAATTTTTTTTTAATATATTCCTTTAAGAAATCATATTGTATTGCCCCACTTTAAATTCTTGAAGGAAAGTAACAATTTAAAAAAAAAATCTAAATAAAATAAAGGGACAAATGTAAAAACAAATAAATAAAAAGATTACAAGAATAGAAGAAATTAAAAAATGCAAGAAAAATTCATTAAATGTTTTTTTGTATCGTAATTTTGTAAAATTGGGTCTACTTCAGTTATTTCTAAATAACAGGCAGTCAGAAACAATGATATAGTCAAATATAGCAGATTTATTACAGACATTTCTGTGACGGTGCCTTAAATCAAAATGGAACTTACAGAAAATATCAATGGAAATGATTTTCAGTTGCAGAAATGTCTGTAACAAATCTGTCACTTGTGAATGTAAGAATAATTAATTAACAGGATTGTAATATATACAGTGATAATTTGATAAAAGTTCATATATAGAATAAATAAGTCCATGCATTTTCTTAGCTAGTAATAAGGCACAAAATTCTGGAAAGACAGAACAAAAAGAAACTAACAGAGATTAGGCTAGGTTCACACTGCGTTTTCAGCATCCGTTTAACGCATCCGTTTTTTGCAAAAAACGCATGAAAAACGGATTGCAAAAAACGGATTCATTTGTGTGCATCCGTTTTTCCATTGACTTCCATTATAAAAAAAAAAACGGATCCGTTTTTTTTGACGGACCAAAACGGACAAAAAAACGTTGCTGACCCTATTTTTCTGGACGTTAAAAAAAACGGATCCGTTAAACAGATGCTGAAAACGCAGTGTGAACCTAGCCTTAGCGCAACTTGTGTGCTTTTTTCTGTCCAAACTCCAGCATGCGGCATTTGATTAGCAATGGCTGAAGAAGTTGGAGGCAGCTGCTGTATCCATGTTTTCAAGGACCTCCCTAGGGCTGCTTCCAACTTCTTCAGCCACCGCTAATCAAATGCCGCACGCTTGGGTTTGGATGGATCAGAACATACTTGAACTACGCTCATGTCTCGAAACTAAGGATTCACCCTAACAGCTAGGCTTTTTAATGAAGACATAGCAAGCAATGCAAGTAGAATTTGTAGAGTAAAAATTTGTAAAAATTGTATTCATATAATTTCAGTATAAATTTCAGATAAAAGTGTATTGGTCATTTGTCTTAGAGGGTTTTCTGGTGTAATAAAATGATTTAAAAACAGGGTAGACTAGGTTAGAAAATAAAATAAGCATTACTCCGTTTTCCTGCTGCTCCCGTTGCAACATTTACTAAATCCCCACTGATCTCTCTTTTCTAGTACAATTTTGATACCTGGGAAATTGCTGGAAATGCTCTCTCATACAATCACTGGCTGAGGCGGGTTACTCCCAAGGACAGTTTAGAGTTGAGCAAGCTTTTTTGATATGGTTTGTAATACTTTTTATTTGTTTATTTATTTTAACACGGTCTCGCAGTCTACCCTTTCAAAAAAAGGCAATCCCCTAAAGTTTTTTAATACTCTAGTTTGCCAAACTTGAGAGTTATCTATATGTTAAAGATACTGAATGTCCATATAGGTATAACAACTAATATTATTAGCCCCATGTGGAACAACAGACAAGGGGGATTTCAATGGGAATTCTTACTATGAAGACTAGCCTGGCCTAAAAACCACAACAGGCTCTTTAGAAAAATCACATGGCTTCCACTCCATACAATCTGCTGCGGCACAAAACTTGGCCTATTATATCCCTTTATATTCTCAGCCTCACAACATTTACTTGTATTTGAAAAAGATACATATTTCCTTGATCTTTAAAAAAGACATAAAAAAAAAAAAAAAAGATTAAGGGTGCCTTCACACGTACAGGATCCGCAGCGGATTTCACGCTGCGGGTTTGCAGCGAAATACGCTGCGGATCCTGGTAATGTGAAGGTCTATGGGGTTGCATATCCGAAGCAGAATTTTCATTCCACTGTGGATATGTAACCCGGCCCCTTTAACCTCCGCAGCCCCGGAGCATGCATCACCTGCTCCTGCTTGCTTCGGGGCCTCCCAGCATCTCCCGGCTGCCCCGCCCTGGTGAACTGATTGGCTGACTGACGGGAGGCTCCAAAACAAGCAGGAGCCGGGAGCAGGTGATGTATATGTGTGAAGGCACCCTAAAGCAGATGTACCACTGGTTGCTCAAAGATCCCTCCCCATCTATCTCTATGTTTATGCTGCTATCCCTATGGGATACACCTTCCCTGAGACCATGTTTAGACATTGCATTTTTGCTGCAATTCTACCTAAGTTTCTGCCAAATGGCTCTATTTTACTGTGGTTGGAGAAATTTGTAATTTTTAGTACTATTTGCGATAATCACAACGTAAGCACAACAAAACACATTAACATGTGGACATAGCCTGAAGACTTCAAATGTTTGTAAAACACCACCTCAATTGTCATTATAAGCTAAGCAGGAATTTTACTTTTGTTGACTATTAGCACCATTTCCTAAAATTTCAGGTGGATGTGAACTTTGTTTTAAAAACGGGTGTGAATACGATGTTGAAGGGGCATGTATCAGAATCAGTGGGTGCGGGTATCTGAAGTCTGCAGATTTAAAAGGAATTTAATCACTAGGTGTATACTGCCGTAAATGAGGGCAGCATAAACTAGTGACAGAAATGCTGAACAGATTGGTGTATTACTTACATAATTTTGTTCAGCCGTTCTCCTAGTATGCAGGAGAATAGGATTCTTGACACACCCCTCCCCCTGCCCTCCGGCTGCTGATTGACAGTTGCTGCCTATACACAGCATGGATAGATAACTGTCAATCAGCAGCTGTGGGTGGAGTTTTCTGCTTCTCATAAAAATCCAGGACTACTGAGCTCGCACATATAATGGAGAGGACTACTTATTGTCCATGTTATTCAGGAGGATATCTCTGGATCAGCTGCACAGAACAATGTAAATGATACATCATTCTATTCAGCTTCTCTGTCACTAGTTTATGCTACTCTTAAATAGGACACCATAAACATACTGACAGAGTCTCTTTAAAAAATGTTGCCAAGTTATGAAGAAAGGAGAGATGCAGCACTACAGCAAATCTAGGGAGGGAGTAATTTTTCACCATATCTCCCCATTCACACTGAGCAAGAACGGCGGAATTCCGCGGCAGAACTCTACGCAGTGGAATCCCGCCGTGCTCAGTGTCCTGCTTTGAGTGAATGAGAGGGTGCATGTACGTTTGCTTCCTTCCCACTCCGCTCAAAGAAATCACGTCACGTCATTGAGGGGAGAGCGGCGGCAGCGGAGGAGCACGCACCCCCTCATTTACTCAAAGCAAGAAACTGAGCATAGCGGGATTCCATGGCAGAGAATTCCGCCGTTCTTGCTCAGTGTGAACGGGACCTAACTAAGATACATTTTCATACATATAGTTTTTGTATTTACAAGTTTTTTTCACACCACCTCCTGAAATATTCTTTGGGTACATACAGGCTCTGAATTGATTGTCAGAATTTAGTCTAAGAATTTCATTTAAAGGGACAGCAAATGTCACCCTTTTGCACACTAACCACATGGATCGATATACGGTGACATCAGAGGCTTATGAATGTCAGTGTCACATGGTTAGAGCTGTACCCTTGCAGTATTTTCTTGCTTGGAAGAAAATAGTTCACTTACTGAGAAATGAACACTCCTGGTGCAGCATGGGAAGGAAGTAAGCAGCTGTGGATTCCAGCTGCTTCCCTCCTAATGTTGTCAGTTTACAGAACAAGAATGACGATCTGGATCCCTGCTGGTTTTCATTATATCCTCTATATAGGAGTATATGTGCAGACCAGTGTAGGAGAGCCCCTGCTAGGCGCCCTTCCCCAGCTGTCCATTATCTGTAACATTATATCCTCTCTCTATCTGAAACTGGATTTATTGCGTTTTCACCATCTATAACCTACCTAAACCTAATATTTTCATTTCAGTGTGCGTCATTCTCATCTTGATCTTTCTAGTCAGCCGTCTCTCATTAAACTCTTTCCTCTCTGATTTATCCTAAATTCAAAAGCCAGGCTTATTTGTGTGGAATAGTACACCCCCGTTGTGGAGACGACACGGCCGGTCACTTGCCAGATGGTGAAGTGTGACGCCAGTCCTATGCTAGTTGGCCGAGATATAGCCGGGCCCAAGGATGTTATGTCGTGACGCCAGTGGCGGATGGGCAAACCAGTATGGTGGCCGGTTATACCTTGTTCTCCTGTGGTCAGTGACCTGCCGGGCTGTTGCAGGGTCCCTTGGGTTGTTATCACGGTGGTCCAGAGTGGAGTAATGACCCACCTGGACTATCGGCACTGCCACCCACAGAAAGGGTAGATGACCCAAGGAATGTTCGTGTGCTGTGTTGGTGCGGAGTGAACAATTACAGAGTCTCTTTATCATAAATAAGATCTGCTTTACTTGGAGAATGCGTATGTGCAGCAGGTCATACAGCTTTGCCTTGAAACAATACTTCACACTTAATAAGACACTTGATAAGTTAGGATCCAGATCTGTAGTGAGCGGAGGAGAAGTAGTACAGTCGTGTGGACCGAGTGGCGCACTGAGAGTAGAGCATCAGAAGAGGAGAAGAGTAGAGGAGGATGTCGTGAGAGTCCCAACCCACTTAGTACTGTGCTCTTCTGGGATGTTGGAGGATTAGGTAGAAGAAAAGAGAGAAGAAAGAAAGAATATTTGTGCCTGTGTTTTTACCTTTGGGTCTTTGCACCACCTATTGCCCTACCAGTGTCGGGGGACCCATCCTAGTGGGTGAAACAAGCCCCAGACCTTGTTACCTGGCATGAGCGAAATGCTGAGGGTTCCCTGCTGACACCTGAGCTGCAAGAGAGTTCATAGGCTCATAGCAACTTTGCTCTATCCAAATCAGTTCCTAGCCTTGCTTTATGGATACTTTCCTGCACATGACTTTCCTTGTCCATGGCATGGGTTAAGATGATCTCTGACTTGTCCTCTCTAGTGAAGGGTCTAACACTGCATAGTGCTGAGTGGAGTTGAGAAGAATAGGTTAGCTGCATCTTGTCTCTACAGAGTCTAGTGACAAAAGACCTCACACTTCCTCTACCCATGTGGCTTCCTATCTACAGCCCCTGTAAGGTGTGCTGTGAATGGGTGAAGAGTGCATATGTAAGAAGTAGAGAAATGAAGAGAAGAAGAGAATACGCTCATTGGTCTACAGATCCATGTGACAAACAAATAAACAATAACCCTTTTAGTCCTACAGCTGTGCATCAACTAAGTACATATACCTACAATAGCGATATCTTGTGGCAAAACTTTAACACGACTACATCACAACTTATATATAAAAAGTACAGGCTTTTGTGACTGGTGTAACTACTAGCAACACCCGTGGTGGGACACCACATTTGTCTGTATAAATGCTACACTGGTGCCTCCACCCTATACCAGTCACTGCACTGGATGCCCATTTGTGGCCTAATAATGATTGGGATTAAGAATATTTGTTCACTATGAATAGCAGATTAATTTACGGCTTTGGATTACGGAACTACTTAAAAAGGATCTCAAAGAGAAACGTATTAAAAAAGTGTTAAAGACCATAGCCGATCAGTAGAATGATCATGGAGACAATCATACTGCAGCATGCTCCTCTTCCTGCTCTTCCTGCCAAGATCTCAATGGCTCCATAAACTTACATTGGAAGTCCATCTAGGTCACATGACAAGAAGAGCTGGAAGTGAATGCTCTGCACAAAGACTTGTCCCGCTTTGTTGTCCTTAATGGGGAAGTCCAGCGACAATTTTTATTAAAGTGTCGTGTTGCCCCCCAAAAGTTATACAAAATCACCAATGTACACTTATTACGGGAAATGCTTATAAAGTGCTTTTTTCCCTGCACTCCCAGAGCTGTGCGGGCTGTGGCTGCTGGAGAGGATGATGGCAGAGGGATGCTCAGTGTCCCTCCAGTGCCCTGTGCCCCTTAGTGTCCCCCTGCCATCATCCTCTCCAGCAGCCACAGCCCGCACAGCTCTGGGAGTCAGGTCGTGACATCACCATGTTATCCAGGAAGTGAAGCCTTGATGCAGTAGTAAGTGCAGGGAAAAAGCACTTTATAAGCATTTCCCATAATAAGTGTATATTGGTGACTTGTATAACTTTGGGGGGGGGGGGGGGGGGCGCAATACAATGCTTTAATAAAAATTTTCACCAGACTTCTCCTTTGATAGTTGTAAAACAGCACTCAATATGAAGAATATATAATACTCAAACAAAATTTACAGTGCTAAGTAAGGTATTTCTTATACGTAAACCTTATTCATAAAGTAGCTGAACCAGTTTTCTGGAATATATATAAGAATATAGGCCTATCACTTTTATCCAACCTATTTTAGCTGAAAGGCTATGTTTACACAAAGTACAAAAAAAAAACTTCAATAAATTGCATTGAAATCTACGGAATAACAGACATCATTTGCACACGTGTATTAAAATGACGGACGTCTTTTGAGGTAGACGTTAACTAGTGTTTATGACAATTATTTTGGGACGTCTTCTGCAAACAGCGGACGTTATTTTTTTAGTTGTTCACACAGTTTCTTTTTTCACAGTCTTTACTATTAAATTTAATGGACTTTTTAATGAAAGATAATTAAAGGCAATCAGTGTGCCTGAACTAGAATAATGTAGCAACCTGACCCAAAAAAAAATAAAAAAATCAGCAATCCTGTTGTTTACCCCATTCACAGTATAAAAATATTATTTTAATAGCTTATCTCAAACAATTGCCCATGCTACAATATATTACATGCATTTTTATTATGTGTTTTATATATAAAATGGTAAAGGGGGCTAATTTTAACTTTTATTGGGGAGGGGCTATGTCATATTTTTTTAAACCTTCTTTATTTTTTTATTTTCACTTTTTAAAGGGGTTATCCAGTGCTACAAAAACATGGCCACTTTCTTTCAGAGACAACACGACTCTTGTCTCCAGTTCAGGTGCGGTTTGCAATTAATCTTCGTTCACAATGGAACTGAGCAGCAAAACCCCACCCAAGCTGGAGACAAGAGTGGGGCTGTCTCTGGAAGAAAGTGGCCATGTTTTTGTAGCGCTGGATAACCTCTTTAAGTTCCCCTAGGGGACTATTACTTGCAATCACTAGATTGCATACGCTGGTCAATGCTATGCCACTGCATAGTATTGATCAGTGTTATCTGCAATCTTCACATAGAGCCTGCTTGTAGCAGACTCTATGTGAAGATCGCCGAGCTGGTTGCACGGAGGTCAGTCAAAACGATCGGGATCTCCGCAGTCACACTGCAGGGGTCCCTGTCGGACAGTGAAAGGAGTACAGTTCTATACTCCGGGAGGGCAAAATGCAGGAAAGCCCAGAAGCCGGGGTCGTAAGTGTACACCCTATGTCGTTAAGGGGTTAAAAAGTAAAAGTACCACTGGCAAACAAGAAAAAAATCCTCATATTAACACATATTTTGTGTTTTGATACTTTTTCAACAGTGAATGATCCTTTATAAATAAATTGCTATAAAATGCTTCCGTTTTAACAAGCACATAGAAAACACTCAAAAAAGAAGTTGCTGCATTCACCGGGTTATAGACCTAGCCCTCAAAATTCCTGGAACTATTCTCTCCCATTCACTTCTATTCTATCGTCAAAATAATTCACAGTATTCCAATACATGTCCCCTCTATTTGCAGGTAGGACTAGAATGTATAGTCCAACCTGCCAGGTTCAAGGATGGCTAGTAGATGGAGTACGCTATTGTGCTGGGTTGATAAAGGGATTCACTAGTGCACCTCCATTAAAAATGTAATTCTTTCCACATGTGTTCTTGAAATGCAATTCTAAACCATGCCACAATCAGCATTCCCTTTTTGTCTCATCAGAATGTTCCCATTCAGAATCTGATTATGTGAAATTACAATGGGAAATAGAAATCAGTTTCTGAAATCATTGGTACTGGTTTCTCCTTGAAATAAAATTCCTTTGTTCAAGGTCACAGGCGCTGATGAGACCGACGACTTCTAATGCGAGGTATATATGTCGTGAGCACTGCATGTAAACATTCGGGAAATAACATTAACTCTATAATTGTCTGGTATGATAATGTGTATTTAAAACATCTGGGTAGTTAATGCACCTCTTTTCCCTGATATTAAGATATACAGTGGTAACTCGGTTTATGAGTAACTTGGATTGAGAGCGTTTTGAAAGAAGAGCTCACAGTTTTCAATATTGCAACTTGGTTTAAGAGCATTGCTTTGGTTTAAGAGCTCACAGTACTGGGCGGATGGCCGAGTGGGGGAAGGGCATGGTCTACATAGTGTTGTGTACAGCACTGTACTCTGACCCAGGAAGTCTCCCTCACCTTCCAAATCATAGAAGACCCACTTCAGGCTGTCTGCAAGTGTCTGCAGTCCTGACTTCCTTCCATTCTACGCCTGTGTCCAGTTATCATCTGCAGGTCATGTGGTCAATGCAGTCAGTGGTGTGTAGCAGACAGTATAATTTATGGCCACTTTATAAAATCGACCGCTCTTCAAAGATACCGCCCTGAGCAGTAAACTCCTCTTGCCTCATTGCAGAAGGGGTCTGGCTGTATAGAGAACTTTGTCACTGTCCTCCTGCGCAGCTCTGTGATTCTCACTTCCTGATTGGTCCATGCTGAGCACACACCCCCTTCCCAATTGCTGTCATGTGACCACACAGACCTCTGACAGCAGCCCTGCTTCTCTATTGTTGTGCCACACTACTGCATTATGGGGATCTGCAGCTCCATCCTGTATCTACAAACTGCTGCTTTTTTTTCAGGTTTATGCACTTAGGGCCAGTTCACACTGAGCAAGATCGTCAGAATTCCACGGCGGAAATCCCGCCGTGCTCAGTATGCTGCTGTAAGTATACTGCCGCCACTCTCCGCTCAAAGAACTAACATGTTCGTTCTTTGAGCGGAGAGGAGAGGAAGCGGATGAGCGCGCGCCCTCTCCATTCACTTACATCAGCACAATGAGCACTGCGGGATTCCAACGATCTTGCTCAGTGTGAACTGGCCCTTACTTTACATTGTACTCCACATGCTATACTGTACAGTAACTTATAATATCACCTATTCAACTGTTTATAAATGTTTGTTTCATTTGTTTTACATGTTATTCAGAATAGTGTGGAACCAATTGTCTGCATTTCAGTTATTTCTTTTGGGAAAATTTGCTTTGGTTTAAGAGTGGATTTGGATTACAAGCACGGTCCCTGAACAAATTATGCTCGTAATCCAAAGCACCACTGTACTTCCCATCAAAATGCTCTTTTTCTGATAGACTAGCATAAGATGTGGTGGGGGCTTGTTCTGTAAGGGGCAGGTGACAGAAATGTTTCATAGATGTATACTACAAATATTACAGCTCATTAGCAACAGAATATAAACTAGCACTTCATCAGCATATAATGTTGCTTACAAAGTAGCAGCTTGCAGTCGGTAAGGAGCAGGTGATGACATTTGAAATAACATGACAAATCGGAACAAAACTAAATCTACACACATTGTATGTCGGTAGGTAAGGAAAGTGACAAAATAACTTTTCCTATGTTGCTGTCCATGGGGATAACAAACAGTGTATTCTTACTTTGCTGCACTCTCCCAGTGTCCTCCTAAGTCATCTACTGATCCCCCACTGAGCGATCCTGCCCCCACTTCCGAGACTCGTCTGAGGGTTACAGGCCACTCAGCCAATCACTGACAGACAGGACAGCGCCATGGCCAATCATTGGCTGAGCAGGCTGTCACTCCCAGAAGAATCATCAGAAAAGGAGGTGGGATCGCTCAGCTGGGAACCCGGAGATGACGTAGTAGGACACCAGGGTAGCACAGAAAGATACGAACAACCTGTTGGTTATGTTATCACCATGGGCAGCAACATATAAAAAGTTATTTTTGAGTGGAATACCCATTTCAGTATTATCATTTTAGATTTAACATTGAAATTCAGCTGAAAGAGTCACTGTCGTATTTATTTATTTATTTTTGCAGAAATCAATAGTCCAGGCGATTTTAAGAAACTTTGTAATTGGGTTTATTAGCCAAATATGCCATTATCTGCATTTAAAAAGCCTTTTCCCAGGTCCCCCCCTCCTTCCTCTTTTCCATCCACTGCAAAAAATCTGAAAATTGTGACTTGTTGCATCAGACACACTTTGTTGCATCAGACACACTCTGTCTCTTCTATAGAGAGGGGAGGGGGGAGGAGGAAGGAGGGAATTAGCCGACAGCAGAAAGCTGAGAACAGAGGATTACAGGCACAGAGCTGGGTGACAGCTGTAATCAGAGCTCAGAGAGGTCAGTGCTGATGGTCAGAGGAGATACAGGGTGAGGTATTTGTAGATTAACTCTCTGTTGTCCTGTTTTGGTCTTTTATTCAGCTCTCTCCATAGGAGAACAATTAAGACAGGGGGGAGAGCTTCAAACTGCTTTTTCATGATAAAAATGTATTTTTTCGGCTAATAAACCCAATTACAAAGTTTCTTAAAATCGCGTGGACTATTGATTTCTGCACTTTAAAAGAAGTCTGGAGACTATTTTTTTTTTTTAAATCCAGCCAGGGGGGAAAATGATCGGGTATAACTTCATACCATACCATACATACGACCCAGGGGGGGATTCCTGACTCACTTCTGACCGATGGACAGCCCACTCAGACAGTCAGGATGGTCTATTAGTTAAAGCACTAAATGAAACTGGAAATGGACTGGATTAATTTTACCTGTAGCCTAAGTGCTGCCGCTCAGATAGGACTCCCTGTGTCTCACATTAAGTGCCCCCTATCTGCCATTTGGAAATGAAACTCCATATTGATTGATTTTCAAGATTTAGTAAATTTTAAAAAGAAACTATAGTGTACTACAGGATCCATTTTTGTGGCTACCCATGCCTCAGCAATTATTTTACTGCATCATCTTGGTACACGGGACAACCACTGCAATCGCAGACTCACTGCAAGACTTGGGTAGCGTATTCTGCCGCACAGACGTTTGCTATTTAATATATCTCAAAGCCCAGACATTAATTAATTTACATGAGAGGTTGAGAAGAAGTCTTAGATCTCATACATCAAAGTTATACTGTGAAATTTAACATTGAAGAAAGATTAGAGGGGTGGACGTTCTCAAACTAAGCTGTTAGGTGGCCGGGGTGGTCTCTGTTTCACGTCTCCAGAAATGTGATTGCTTACAAACCCCTAGAGGCAAAAAAAGTGTTTGTTGTTAAAGTGGGTGCTAACCTGTAGGACTTTTTTAGTACATGATTCACTGTAATGAACAATATGTTCCTCAGAAGCCTAAGGCCTCTATTATACATCGAGTGTCAATGGTGATTATGTTGTTGCTTATAACCACTCTATCATTTGATATATTACTATGCACAAAGTAAGGATGGTATTTCTTAATATTTATTGGTCTGGCACTGAGTATGTTCATATTAGTTTTGGTTATTATGAACTGTGCATTATGGATCCTGTCAATGAAAGGAAGAAGAAGAGTTATTGGTTTTAAAAGTTCATGTATTGACATTAAAGTTTTTGTGTTTTTTTTTTTTTTGTATTTTACTGCAAACATTATGCCAACATATACAACTGTCAGACTATAGTTAGACGGTTTCATTGACTTTAAATGTAAAAAAAGAAAATACTATATATATATATATATATATATATATATATATATATATATATATATATATATATATATATATAAAATATATGACAGTACAAACTGAAAACAAAACGATCCCCCTCCCCAACACCCCCCTTCGCTCGCAGTTGAGGCCCCCCCTCTCCCCTATCCTAATCCCCCTACCAACAACAGCACTCCTCAGTCGGGTATTCTCAGTCAACCCACGGTTCCCGCTTCTTCAGATACCATTTAGTAAGGTCTAACCACGTTTTGACGTTCAGTCAAGAAAATTCACTATAAATGTTTTTGGAAAATCATCAGTATTTCCTGACAGTAAAAACTGAAACAAAAGACATACTCACCTGCTACATGGCAGCACTGATCCCCTCCACCTTACCTTCTCCTTTCCTGCTCTGATCAGCATCGGGGAGAGAGCGGCCTCTTGTGGCTGGAGGTGTAATGCTGCCTCCGTCCACAAGAGTGATTGCCAAGGCAGGGATCCAATTATTCCTTGCCCTATCAATCACAGCACTGCATTTAACTGCCGGGTGCCACGCCTGGCCATTTACCTGTATACGTGATCGAGAGTGCCTGCTCGTAAAGAGTCAGACGCAGCAGCTGGCAGTACCTGCCCAGGTGCTGATTCCGACCTGAGGTGCCTAGCAATGCATCTGGGATTTAAGCCAGGTTCTAGAGATTTCTGGAATTCCAGATGGTCCCATAGACTTTTTTTGCCCTCTCTTTTCCCCATATTCTGATCTTAGAGAATAAAGGAAAACCTGTCAGTGCACACAATGGAACATGCGACTCCGGCACGCTCCATTGTGTGCAGTGGGGAATTTGGATGGGGGCGCACAATGATGCGCCCGCATCCGAATTCAGTGGCAGTGAAGAGCATACGGCCGGTACTGCAGTACCAGCCGGGATGATCTTCTCTGACACTGGCCATTCCATGACCTGGCCGGGTCATGGAACGGCCACTGTCCTACTACGTGGGAACATGGCTTTAAGCATTGAGTGTCTCAGATCTATATCAGAATAGCCAGCTATGTGAAAGCATTGTTTTATATAATATATATATATATATATATATATATATATATATATACACACAGTATATGCGCATGTAGTGGCCCAGTTCAGGAAGTTCCGTTCACTCATCTCTAGGTATTATATGTCATTGGGTGGAATTGCCAGCACTGGGCAACAAGGATATGTGCCCAGAGACATGTAGCCATTGTCCTAGATTTCCTTATTAAAACATATGGCCGAGCAGTAGGCAAATAGCAAAGGCACATTTGGAGTGGCAGCAGGAACATTAAGAGTAGCAGCAGACACAGTACTGTATTGTCTCACCCTCCATTCAGGGCCGTATTTACCAGTAGGCACCTGTGGTCCGGTACCTAGGGCAGCACTTTGCAGGGGGGCAGCACTAGGGAGCAGGGGGAAAGAAACATTTTTTTGTTTTTAAATTTTTAGTCTCCCACCTCCCGTTTAGACTTGCCAGTAAATCTGATGTCTTTTTGAGGGGTGGTTGGGGGGTGTATAGAGAAATTGTTCAGATCTGGTATGACAATGTGCAGACTGCTCTGATCTTTGATTAAATGTAGAAATTTGTTTATGTTTTAAGCAGTTAAAAACCATGAATAATGCAATTCAGACAATTTTTCTACATGTAGAGCAATGTATGTGGCCGAAACCATACTCCCCTATGCTCCCCATGATGGGGCGTCTTCAGGTTTAGTGCCCAGGGAAGCAGTGGCTGGTAATACGGCCCTGCCGCCATTAGCCCTGGCTGGATTGTCATGAATGGAAAAAAAAAAAATAAAAAAAAAAAAAATATATATATATATATTTGCACCAATCAACATGCACTAATCTACATCTACTTTGGAGACCATGCCTGTGACCACACAGACAAATTGGCCAATGGATTTCCACTGCATTGTGTTAAAGGGGTACTCCGCCCCAGGGGTATTTTTAAGCTATGGCCAGGGAGGGGGTGGTTATGGATGGCGGAGGTCACTTACCTCCCCGGTTCCGGCACCAGGTCCCGGAACACGTGGCCCGGTACACCCGTCCCGCGGCTGCTTCCTGGTGTGAGCTGCCGCATGAGACATGACGTCTCAAGGCAGCTCAGCCATTCAGCGGCCGAGGCGGAACTCCGCCACAGCTGCTGAATGGCCGAGCTGCCTTGAGACGTCACGTCTCATGCCCCAACTGACACCAGGAATCTGCCACGGGACGGGTGTACTGGGCGGCGCGATCCGGGACCCGGCACCCAGCCATAGCTTAAAAATATCTCCGAGCCAGAGTACCCCTTTAACATTGCAATGGCTACCGACATGCACCAAATATTTTATATGTGAACTTAACAGATACCATCAGCATTTAAAGAATTGTTCAGTATATCTTAATATTGTAAAACGATCCTGAAATCTCACAGCTATATATCTTTCACACTTTCTGGTCGCTTAGCTTAATAAGATAATACTTCTTGTTCTATATTAAATAAATAAATAAAAAAGATTGCATTTAGAGAATAGAAACAAATTGGGGGAAAAAAATAAGAAATATCAGTATCTGCATTTATTCAGTATATAAAAAAAACCCAGTATCTTTTGCTTTCAAATCAACAGGTGTCAGAAAGTAATATAGATTTGTAATTAACTTCTATTTAAAAATCTCAAGTCTTCCCATACTTTTCAGCTGCTGTATGTCCTGCACGAAGTTGTGTATTCTCTCCAGTCTGACACTGTGCTCTCTGCTGCCACCTCTGTCCATGACACAAACTGACCAGAGAAGCAGCAAATTCCCATAGAAAACCTCTCCTGCTCTGGACAGTTCCTGTTTCGGACACAGATGTCAGCAAAGAGCATCGTGCCCGACTTAAAAGAAAACACCACTTCTTGCAGGACATACCGCAGCACATATGTATGGGAAGACTTGAGATTTTTAAATAGAAGTAAATGACAAATCTATATATAACTTTCTGAAACCAGTTTATTTGAAAGAAGGATTTTCACTGGATAACCCCTTTAAGCACCAAAGCTGGTATGACTAAAAATGTGCACTGCTGATAAATCTTGTCCTAAAACCTTTACCTCACTCATTACAAAATGTAGCCGACTGCTCCAGCGCTAAATGGATTAAGGGGAACTTCCTTATACAAACTGTTTTCCACACAATTCCCTGTGGGGTTCTATTCTCTATGCGGGTATGTAACAGCTCAATGAAATGTTTATAGTTCCGTTTTCCTGTCTGGGGCTGGCACATGAATCCCATTGCTGGCCTCCCCGTGACTCCTGAACTTTTTCATTAGAAAGAGAACTGGCAGAGCGTTGCTGAGCAGGTTTCCTGGATGTGAAATAGCTAATAGCCCAGTCGGCATCTCTGTCCCAAAGGAAGTACACACGCACTACATTGATTAAAGCAGCAGTCTTGCTGCGGGGCTATGGGATAATATATATAAACAAATAAAAAGGAGATTGGCTGCAGAAGGGCGGCAGTAGGGGTTGCTCTATGCTGGTTTATGTTATATATGAGCTCTGCTTCGATCTGGAGCAGTGCAATATTCACCATATTGTATTGCACAGTTTTGAATTGAACAGAAAGTTTATGCATTTCTTTTGTGTTGGTGTTATTTTTTTTCAAGGTCAATTTTTTTTTTTAGGGGAAGGGGGGAGTGGTAAGTTCAGCATCAACCTTTTGATGCTGAACTTATGGCACATGCACCATAAAATTCTAAGTGGCGCTGTGGCCGTGAAGCCCCACCCAGGCAGCATAATCCTCAGATGATAAAAGATCATTTTTTACTTGAACAACTGACATATGATATAAGGTATAAAAACTGCAAAATATACCCTTTACACAGTGTAGAGAAGTCATAATGCAAAAAAAAGGTGACAGTCTCACTTTAAGCACAGATTGCTGAAAAAAAAGAAATGTGACTACCATAAGAGGGATCTAGCCTGTCCACGCTGAGAGGGTAAGCAGTCTCGCGTCTTCAGTGAGATTTGTCCTGTTGACCAAATTACCTAAAAACTGCCCAGCAAAATAGTAAGCTTTTCTCCTATTGGTGTCTCTGGACAGCACAAGTGAGAGTTGAAGATAGTTATATAGGTTCTGTACAGTCAATTGTCAGCTCCCACGTATACAGACAGAAGAAACCCACAGAAACCAATGACGTCATGTGTTATAGCACATGTTATAGTGGACTTTTTTTTAGCAAATGAGGGGTGGTATCGGGACTCACTAATGAAGAGTTCTGATGTGTCTCTTCAGGGAATGTTCACACAGTCAGGTTTCTAACTGCAATTATTGAAGCCAAAGTCAGAAACAGATTATTACAGTAAAGTAAAGACTGAGATTTCTGCAATTAAAATTGCAATTAAAAACCTATATACGTAAAGATGCCAGTTAACTGGACGTATACTTTAAGTTGGGCCAAGAAGGCTGCTGCTTACTTGCACTGTACAGAACTAAAACACATGTAAAATTACTGTCAACAGCTACTTTAGGTTCAAACTGCTTTTTTTGCTGTCCGTCTAACATATACATTTAAAGGAAAGAAATGGATGCAAAAATTAATGGTAGAAACAGATGCTGTTGGATGCCATACTGCAGAATTGCAGTTTTTTGTAGGTTAAAATTAAATATACTGAAATGGATACAAAAACAAGCGCAGAGCTTTATGGCAGAGGTAGGTCCTTGCATCGACTATTGGTGTTACACTATGTGTGGATACTCTGTGGAAGCCTAGGCTGGTAGGGGGGTACCCAGCACATAACTCACAGTAAGTATAGACAGACTCACGTTTTGTTGCAGCAGAGTTGGATGACGTCCAGCAGGTGAGCAGTGCGTGGTAAAGAAGGCGTGTAGAAAGATAGCACATGGCCGGAGCAGGTCCTGGGGAGGAGAGCAGCAACGCCACTGACAGGCAGCAGGCAGGATGGGCAGCGCTAGGGGAATCTTGCTGAGGAGTTTAAACAGCAGGGTGATCCCATGTGCAGCAGGAGGTCAAGTAGCAGGAATCTGGAATAAGACAACAGGAGACTCTGTTAAGCTTGAGGCAGACAGAAACTTATGTGTCCACTTTGATTGTTAATTTGATAAGTTCTAACTGAATACTCAGGCAGGGAGGGGCACAGGTGCACAGATTAATAGCCTCAGAGAGCAGGTACGATGGACACTGAAGCTGCAGTGGCCATCTTGCAAAGAGGCAGAAATGGCCACAAATACACCAAACATAAAAACAGGACCGGATCCTAACAATTGGAAGGTTCAGATACAACTCGTCCTATTTAGTAGCTCCATATGCTGGTGGTAAATAGCAACTTGTCAAGGATTGTCTGTGAATACTGTGAACATGCAGCAAATTCTGTGGATCTGGTTCTAAGTGAAAATGTTTATTGGATGTATGTGAAGCCTGACCATAA
Source organism: Dendropsophus ebraccatus (assembly GCF_027789765.1). Taxonomy (NCBI): domain Eukaryota; kingdom Metazoa; phylum Chordata; class Amphibia; order Anura; family Hylidae; genus Dendropsophus; species Dendropsophus ebraccatus. Next base: position 27,767,129 of record NC_091464.1, read on the forward strand.
ACATCCTCAGTAGTGATGAGTGAACTTGCTGAATGTTTAGGTTTGGCTGAACCCGAACGCTCAGCATTTAAAGGGGAACTCCGGATAAAAAAAAAACTTGTTTTCTATTAAAAGTACATTAAAAGTTAAATATATGTGTCTATAAAATGTATTACTGTATCTGTGCAGTTCTGCCATACTGGTAGCTGATAGAAATCCAGGAAGTGAAGAATAATGGCCTCTGTGCCAATTCACATTGTCTTCTGCTCCTTTTGCTCTCCCACCTTAGGAGACAAATCTTCCATGTCTCTGTCTCAGATTGTGTGTGTTTGCTGAGCACAGGCTGATGATGCAGACAGGGGGCAGGGTGTGATGTCACAGGAGGCTTGGCTGGATCCCCCAATCCCCTGAGTGATTCACCATCAGCCAGAAGCAGGTGTTGCACTGATTTCCTTAATTGTGCATAAGATTGCAGTGAAAATAGGGCTGTGTTCACACATGTTGGAGTGTCATTGCAGTACTGCAGCGTATTCACAAAAATGGTGCAGTAACACAAGTAAATGATGCTAAATGGCAGAGAGCATCAGAGCCTTGTGGGGCTCAACTTCAAAGATAACAGATGCTTGATCATAATATGTGCGTGGAAATGGAAAGAAAAAAAAAATCCAAAAGTTCTTTACTTTATTCCAATATCCGCATTACAGGAAGAGAATACAGGGTGCTGTGTGGTGTTATAGGTAGATAATACAGTGTGCTGTGTGGTGTTACAGGTAGAGAATACAGTGTGCTGTGTGCTGTTACAGGTAGAGAATACAGCGTGCTGTGTGGTGTTACAGGTAGAGAATACAGTGTGCTGTGTGCTGTTACAGGTAGAGAATACAGTGTGCTGTGTGGTGTTACAGGTAGAGAATACAGTGTACTGTGTGGTGTTACAGGTAGAGAATACAGTGTGCTGTGTGGTGTTACAGGTAGAGAATACAGTGTGCTGTGTAGTGTTACAGGTAGAGAATACAGCATGCTGTGTGGTGTTACAGGTAGAGAATACAGCGCGCTGTGTGGTGTTACAGGTAGAGAGTACAGTGTGCTGTGTGGTGTTACAGATATAGAATACAGTGTGCTGTGCGGTGTTACAGGTAGAGAATACAGTGTGCTGTGTGATGTTACAGGTAGAGAATACAGCGTGCTGTGTGGTGTTACAGGTAGAGAATACAGTGTGCTGTGTGGTGTTACAGGTAGAGAATACAGTGCGCTGTGTGGTGTTACAGATAGAGAATACAGCGTGCTGTGTGGGGTTACAGGTAGAGAATACAGCGTGCTGTGTGGGGTTACAGGTAGAGAATACAGCGTGCTGTGTGGTGTTATAGGTAGGGAATACAGCGTGCTGTGTGGTGTTACAGGTAGAGAATACAGCGTGCTGTGTGGTGTTACAGGTAGAGAATACAGCGTGCTGTGTGGTGTTATAGGTAGGGAATACAGCGTGCTGTGTGGTGTTACAGGTAGAGAATACAGCGTGCTGTGTGGTGTTACAGGTAGAGAATACAGCGTGCTGTGTGGTGTTACAGGTAGAGAATACAGCGCGCTGTGTGGTGTTACAGGTAGAGAATACAGCGTGCCTTGTGGGTAGGACCACAATGAAATCATAAATTACTGCAAATGATTCAGTAACACAATGAAACTGCAATGTCTGAACACAGCCTAGATGTTCTGCAACAGCTTTGGGCGGGGAATAGGCAGGGTGAGGACTGTGATGAACAGCTGAGGAAAAGCATTGCATTCTGGAACCTGTAGTACTGTGTACAACTGATAAACCAGGAAGTACAGAAACACAAAACAGAACAAAAACCCCCAAAACAAATGGATTTTTGGTAGTTTCAAAACTGTAATAGATAGTTAAGTAATGCTTTACGCTTCTGCAGAAGTTTAATTTTTTTTAACCTCTACCTGGAGTTCCCCTTTAACCCCTTAAGGACCGGGCTAATTTTCATTTTTGCATTTTCGTTTTTTCCTCCTTGTGTTTAAAAGGCCCTAGCACTTGCATTTTGACACCTACAGACCCACATGAGCCCTTATTTTTTGCGTCACTAATTGTACTTTACAATGACAGGCTGATTTGTTCCATAAAATATGCTGCGAAACCAGGAAAAAAAATTGAAAAATTGAAAAAAAAACGCAATTCTTTTTCTTTGGGGGGGGGGGGGGGGGGGGGGCTTTATTTTCACACCCGGTGTCCTATGGAAAAACTTACTTGTTATATATGTTCCTCAAGTCGTTACGATTACAACGATATGTAACATGTATAACTTTTATATTATCTGATGGCCTGTAAAAAATTCAAACCATTGATAACAAATATATGTTCCCTAAAAACGCTCTATTCCCAGGGTTGTTTTTTTTTTTATTAATAAAAACACTTTTTTCTATTTTCACATACAGTAATTAGAAGTCCCCTGGGGGACTTCTATATACACAGCATTGATCTCCCATTGAGATCAATGCTGTGTATATAATAGAGCAATGATCCTTTAGATCATGGCTCTATTATAATGGTCTGCTGCAGACCATCTCAATAGATTGCCAAGCCGGGATCAGCGTCAGAGCGACACTGAGCCCCGGCCGGCTCAGTACAAGTGATCTCCCCTCCGTGATCGCATCGCGGGGGGGAGATCTCCCACTAGACACCAGGAAGAGGGGCCACATACACTCTTCAAATGCAGCTGTCATCTTGGACAGCTGCATTTGAATAGTTAATTAGCCGGCCACGGCGATCGGCCCGCGCCGGCTAATACCCGCGGTCCCTGGCTGCACATAGCAACCGGGGACCGCGGGCTGCAGAGAGGGCTCACACCGGGAGCCCTCTCTTTTACCCTTAACGGCCGCATGACGGGTATACCCGTCATGCGTCGTTAAGAGGTTGAATACCGGTGGCTTAACATAGGCCTAACATAGAACAGTGGGGTTTTAAACAGAACAGTTCTAAGGACAAAAGGAATTCACATTTGAATGTTTTAGATTATCGTCCTAAAGATAATAATCACTAAAGCCCCTATTTTATAAGGGTGATTATCTGCCGAATCGGGCAGATATCGCCCCGTGTAAGGCTACGTATGGTTATGACCGTGACCCCTTATGTGCTTGCTCCCTTAGGCTATGTTCACACTATTTAAAAAGAGGTCCATTTTTGCCATTGCAATGCAATGCATTGAAGTCAATGGAATGGCGGACATCCAATGCACACAGTGTATTAAATGATGGATGTTGTCTGCGTGGACGTCAAAATAATGATCATGGCAATTATTTTCGGACAACTTTTGCAACACTGGACATCCATTTTTTAGTTGTTTACACAGAATTGTTCTTTTTTCATTGTCCTTTCACCGATTTTACTATTAAATTTAAAGACACAACCAAAGTGCAATTAGTCCACCTAAACTAGAATAATGTACCAACAGCTGTTACTACACTGATGGGTGGCCAAACAGCGAAACGACGTCCGTCATTTTAAACTCAAAATGATGGACGTAATTTTAAAGGGAGATGAAAAATAACGTGTGAACATAGCCTAATAAAGACAATACTGAGCTGATTGAGCTGATCGTTGTCCTTCAACATTTAAAAATAATCAGCTCTCAGCCACAAATCTCCTATTACACGGAGCAATTACCAGCGGCCGACGGCTGATTAGAGTAAGGACTGCACGGAAATCGCTATCGATGTCCGTGCAACTCTGCCTGCACAATTATCTAACGACCAGGAAAGCAATGGTCTATTGCCGCTATCTCCTATGGGCTCCAGTCCCGCAGCTCCCCATTTACTCACTCGCTGTCGGCGTGTTAATAGTGCCGGCAACGAATCAGGAGCAAGCGAGCGCTGACCTGACTGGTCGGCACCAGCTTGCTCCCACTGATCTCCGCGTGTAATAGGGGCTTTAAAAATCACTATTTGTTAGTAACTGAAGATAGTTTACACAAGGTTATGGATATCGTTTGCTTGAAGAAAATAATGAGACAACATCCATTTATTATTTTGAAGAATTATTCTTATATGGGATGATGTTCTAGTATGTAACAATACTCATCAACGGTGTACAGGATGTTAGTGTTCCACATTGGGCACATTCCATTATTTTTAACACTTTCAATATGATCTGAATACCAATATCTTCCGAGATCTTCATTGGCGCAGGAACAGGGAACTTTTAGATTTCCCCAAATGCCTTTTTAATATATGCGCTGTCTGCAGCGAGACCTAGATTACAGTAGAAAAATGCTATATTCCTGTGAAACAGAAAAATGAGATCCTAATCCCAATTACCTATCGTTCATCATACTATCGATCTGCTGTCAGATAAAGTGACTAGCGCTCTTACGCTCTGAGCAGCACAGTTGCAGCCAGGACTTCTTCTTAACGGGATATACTTTCCACCTGAAGTGTAATTACTTTTAAGGAGTCTCAAGTTGTATTAAGACGTATCAAAGAAAATAGCCTTCATTTTCACCGAACGTGCTGGCTGTGCGACCTGCAAGCAGCATGGGTATATTGATGCTCGTGATGCCACGTAAAACGTCCATTTAACAGATCGATCTGATTCACAAATTTGTTCATTGAGGGCATGTGCACACTATGGAATATTCGCGGAGACTTCAAGCAGATTACACCTGTTCCGCCAATCTGCCGTCCGGCCAAAGAATTGACATATTTAGTAAATATGTGGGAACACTACACCAACAGGGAAAATGGACAAAAACCTGTCCATTTTGTGATGTGAACACGTCAGTAAACTATGTTCAACTGACAGGGCAAGCACTAAGCCGCAATAGTCTTTAGGCTGGAGTCACACACACCAGTTTTGTGATATTTTAGTTTTTGGGCTATGTTGCCACACAGTATTTTTGTTCAGTATTTTGCTCAGTATTTTCTAACCAAAAACTAGGAGTGGATTAAAAAAGCAGAAAGGCGATGTTCACACACTGTTGAAATTGAGTGGATTACCATCATTTAATGGCAAATAATTACCATTATTTCAAAACACGGTCTTATTGCTTTTTCAATCCACTCCTGGTTTTGGTTGTAAAATATTGAGCAAAATACTGAACAAAAATAGTGTGTGGGAATATAGCATACGGCTACATTCACAAACTGTAAAACAAAAGGGTTAAAAAAAAAAAAAAGGAAAAAGGTGTCCACTTTTTTTTTTTTTTTTTTAGAAAAAAATAATGTCTTATTACCAAATTATAATTTATAATTGAAGTCACTGGAATGCATTGAATTCAATGGAATGATGACCACTCAATACGCATGACATTCATTGAGTCTGGCATAGCTTTCAATGACACTTTTCAATGCAATGTACATAGAAGAATATGCTCCTTCTGCGCAAAGCCCCTTCCCTGGCGCAAGCAGCGCAGAGGGACCCGATGCAAAAAATATTCGCAAAACCAGTTTTCGCAAAAATATACACGTTCATCAGGCAGACCCGAGCCATGAGAAGGCATTGTAGTCATACAATAAATGTCCCCCATCGTGAATTGAATACTGGACGTTGCTTGCACAGACATCAAATTAATGTTCATGATTATTATTCCGTAGTCATATAATAAATGTCCCCCATAGTGTATTGAATACCGGACGTTGCTTGCACGGACATCAAATTAATGTTCATAATTATTATTTGCGGAAGTTATTTTGCAAACAGATGTTATTTTTAGTTCTATTTTTTTTCACCGTCCCTTCACTGTCTCTACTTCTAAATCCAATGAACCTTCAAAAAAAGAGGACCTGAACTAGAATAATGTACCAACAGCCATCATTGTATTGACAAGCGAAAAAACGCAAAATTACGGATGACAGAAAAAATGTTATGTTAAAAGGGTTATCCAGCGCTACAAAAACATGGCCACTTTTCCCCCCTCTCTTGTCTCCAGTTCAGGTGCGGTTTGCAATTAAGCTCTATTTATTTCAATGGAACTAAGTTTCAAAACCCCACCCAAACTGGAGACAACAGTAGGGGGAAAGTGGCCATGTTTTTGTAGCGCTGGATAACCCCTTTAACATAGTCTAAATGCAGTCACCACTGCTAGGCAGCCTTTGCTGCATTCACACATCCCATTGAATGCAAGTCCTGGACTGTTTCCCTGGACTGCATGATGTATCAACATCATGCCGTGAGCAGGAAAACTCTTTGAATCGCCTCGGACTGTAATGACAGAGCCGCGCAGCTCTATGTCAGCTCCCCGACACACAAGTGACAGAGCTGGAAGAAGGAGGAAACGCCAGGGCACTGTGCCAGGCCAGGTGAGTATGTGTTTGTATGAGTATGTGAGGGGGGAGGGGCTGTACTGTTTCTTGCTATAGGGCCCCATGAATCCTAGTTATGCCCCTTTGTGGAAGGAATGAGATGTATAGAAATATGGGGGAGATTTACCAAACATGGTGTAAAGTGAAACTGGCTCAGTTGCCCCTAGCAACCAATCAGATTCCACCTTTCATTTTCCAAAGAGTCTGTGAGCAATGAAAGGTGGAATCTGATTGGTTGCTAGGGGCAACTGAGCCAATTTCCCTTTACACCATGTTTGATAAATCTACCCCATGGAGTATGATACATGAAAGGTTAGGGGGAGATGGGGGCAATACATTATTAACTGCCCATTAAACATCTATCATGCTGAACTTTTAGAACCAGTGATGGTATGGGGCAATTACTGAAACTTCTGCTCTGGGCACCAAAATACCCACCCCTGTGTACTGTACCTCAGAGAGAACCACTTCATTTCTTATTGTATTTCTCATACTGAGCCCCCAGCACCATCCTCAATCCTAAAAATGAATTCAGTCTCATAAGAATATACACGAAACTGACTTCAAAGTCGTCTCAAATGTCAGTAACACCTTTAGAGGCATTACTGCAACTCCTGCCTGGGGATCTTAGCTAGTGAGCCATAAAAAATGAATTAAAAGTCTATTTATTTATTTATTGTACTTGTAATTTTTATTATTTTATTTGACTTTTATATATTATTTGTATCTTAGCATTTATTATTTTGTTTGTAGAGATTTTGTAGCCTTTTGTAACTGAAAAGTGAAAACTGGGCAACTGAGGTTGGGACCAATGAGACATGGATAGAATTTCTCTTTGTCTTTGGGAATAGTACAGTACATGGTAAATGTATAGCCTAACTATGATGTGAGCAAGGCGTAAAATTGTCTAACAAATAAAAACCCTTTTCAGATGCAAGCCAGCTACGGTTCAGCTTCTCACACCCCAGCTAACAGCTGATTTTGCCATAGGAAGCTTGTGTTGGCTGTACTGTACGTCTGCTGCAGGGTAATATAGTATTTCATGTCAGCCATTTAAGAGGCTGCCAGGGCTAGAGCAGCTGTTTGTTAATGCCTTTCTCCTCTGACTCATAGACGAAAGAGGGGGGGGGGGGGGGGGTTACACATGGGCATATGAACAGGTGTGGACTCTCACAGACTAACATCATGGCAAAATCAAAAATAGATGCAGTGAGAAATATAAACATGTCAAATGTCATAAATTAAATTATTCCTTGTAATCTTACCATTATACCAGGTACTCGTCGTTAAAGGGGTATTCTCATCAACTATATATAGTATAAGGCCATGTTCACACAACATAAGTTTTAATCACGGCCGTTGATGCCGATTTGCAACAAGGCTGTGATTAATACTTAACTTACATTATGCTGCAGCTAGAAGGAAACCCGGCCGGAGTGTATACACAGGGCCGCTTCTGCCATGAGGCAGAATGAGTATTCCGCCTCAGACAGCAGATTCTGCGGTCCTGCAGGGGGCGGCATAATGTTCCCTCTGCTGTCATTTTTGTTAATTTTCACTTAACAAAAATGACGGCAGCCCTGCTGCCGCCGCCTACGCTCACCACTGTTCTCACGTCCCGCCAGGCTCCCACGATGTCACCCAGCAGCTCTCCTCTCCCTCCTGGCTGTGGTGAGTGCCGGCGGTCGGAGGGGGTCACGTTGTGGCAATCGGATCTCCGGGGCGGGGGGCAGTTCGGGCGCAAGTGGGGGGGCAGCCGCCAGAATCTGACTTGTGTATACACATAGTATCGCAGTCGCAGAAGACATGTCAGTGCACACAATGGAGTGTGCAGATACAGCTGCAAGCTCCATTGTGTGCAGCGCGGAATCGCCCACATCCGAATTCAGCAGAAGTGAAGATCATCCGGCCGATATTGCAGTACCGGCTGGGATGATCTTCTCTGACACCAGCTGCTCTGTGACCCGGGTGTCTTACGACATATGAAAAAGGCCTTAAACAGTAGGTCATCAAAAGTTAGTAAACTTTGCACATTGTCAGCCATGTCAGTACAGTAGCTTGAACATTTAAACTGCACCAGCTTGAGCTCGACCGAGCACCCGGATCGCTCAACACTAGTGAATACACTATTGTTTTATTTGGTACAGTTGGTAATTTCATTGGGAACTCATCTGCAGGCTGCTTTGTATAGCTCCATAATAAATTGCTCTAATAGCATTCAATGAGACACACAAGTGCTTCCCTTACTATAGATGGAATACTGAGCTCCGTATTAAAAATCAATAGTAAGTCCTTGAAGTTTGAAGGATCCTTTTAGAGGATAAAGCCCTTTACCTGAGTACGTGTACACACTTCTTTTATTTTATTTGCACAGGATGAATTTATGTCGCCTTCCAGGGCGCCACCATTCTGTGTCCATCCCCTGTCCAATCTTATTTCTCTCCTTGTTCCAGCTGAACTTATTAACCGTACTGATGCAACATGGATGATTTCCCCTCCCAAATTCAGGAATCCCACATTGCAGAGATTTCTCCTGCAATTTGAGGAATCGTCTCGGAGAGAGCTTGGCAGGTGTTTGTAGTTAGTGTGGCAGCTTCCTGGCAGTAATGCGCTGAATGTTTGCTAGAATTTAAGAGTAAACAGTGCAGAGTCATATAAATTAAAATTAAGCTGAAAATACTCTGCCTATACCTGTCAAGTGGTGGGAGACTGTAAATTTTATTCCAATAAGCCATTTTGCAAAGGGAGAATCTAGTTTCAGAATAAATTGGTTATACCGACACTTTTTCCCGCTGTTTCAGAACCAACATTATATGTCAAAAATCCATCACTAGGAAACGATATTTTTTTTAGCCGCTACATTGCCGTAATAATATTAATTCTTTAGATATTGAGACACATTCTGTCTGCAAAAATATATTTAGGCTGTAATCATATGCAAAAGAGGATTATGAAAATTTCTAGTTACTTAAAGAAGTTCTCCATTAATCTTAAAGGAAATGTACCAATTCCAATTACCAATTACTGGTTTCACTTTTTACTCTACCAGGTCAGCCGTGGCATAGAGATCCCAGTGTTGCCGTCCATTTTTCAAAACGTTGCCCGGTTCCCGTGATCGGCACTGTTTTCTTCAAGGGCTTTTTTTGGCATGCTGTATTTACTGGAGGCGCCCCCAGTATAATGATATCCCCTTCCCTCAGGGACGCAGCCAGACCTGACTCTAATGGAGGTTCATCTCCGAGGGGAGGGGATATCATTACACTGGGCCCACCTCAAGTGCATAAAGCACATGAAGGAACTGGGCAGTATTTTGAAAAATGGACTGTGCCACTGAGATCTCCACACCAGTGCTCACCATTAGGAGCACTGCGCCGCCCCCATCTGCAAGCTGGCCCGCTCCTTTTGTTGATAACTTATGGAGCGGGAGGGCTGTATTGGCACTTTGGGGGCGGTCCGTGCTCCATACCGAGGGTTACACAGCATGGGAACGGCACCGAGGAGGAAGGTAAGAGACATAACATCCTCCTCGGTGCCCATATGCAATAGAATGCTATCAGCAGGTTAGATTCGTCTAACCTGCTGATAGTTAGAGCAATAAGGACAAGGTTTGTGGGTAACATTATTTCTAGACATTTTTCTATCATACATTGTATTCTATTAAAGTGTTACCATCTGGTTAGGTATATGCCCAATGCCCAGTGCTCCATTAATGTACATTGATCCATCCTCATACTTTTTGTGTTTTGGAGGTTTATCATGTAACTTAATTTATTGCCACCTATTTCTTTGGGGATCTGGACATGTTCTGGACATGCTCCTGCACTGTATTTTTTTAAATCGTTTTGTAAAATCTTTGTTGCTATATATATATTCTAATAAAAGAAAGATTATATATTTTCAAGTATTTGGTCCTGCATTTTTTGTTGGGGGGGGGGGGTTATCCCCCTTTCTTTTTTGATTTGATATATAGGATGTGCATATGGACCTCCGTATAACATATCGGGTTATATATAGGTGCATAGATTGTTATATTGTCATGTCAAACTTTTATATCAGTCAGGGTCTCAGAGTTGAGTCGCCCTCTGATCATTGAATATAGCATGAAGAAGTGCTTGGCTTCACTCCCCAGCCTGATGCCGCATCTGACTAATTGCAGGAGATGGGCTTAAATATATAAGTCTATAGAACGTGTCCCCTGCAATCAGTTGACTGAACAGCGAACCCGGAGACATGAGCACCCTGAATGATTTAAACTTTTAACATGTCTGTGCGACATTTCAAAATGTTTATGTCAATTTACTGAATGCCACTTCTAAACTGGTATTTATAAAAAAAAAAAAAAAAAAAAAATATTACTTATAATTAGTGATGAGCGAAAACTGTTCGATTGAATAGATAATCGATAGAATAGTAAGGTATTCGATCGAATATTATCGAATAGTTCGCCGAATATTCGATTACTATTCGATAAGCGTTCAAATCCCCCAGCTTCCGTTTTTTACCTCCAAGTGGTCGAATAGATGTTTTTCAATAATCGAATACTTGTTCCCATAGACTTTAATGGGATCGAATATTTGATCGAATATTTAAATATTCAGGAGATATCCATACGAATATCGAATATTCGAATATTTCACTATTCGCTCATCACTACTTATAATCAGAGTGGAGAGGAGGGAGATCAGGGTGGAGACATAGTAAACAGCTCACACACAGTTTTCTGTGTCTTCAGCACATAGCAGCAGGCTCAGTACCGTTTTTCATAGGGCTGTATTATGTGCACTGTATCACATACTAAATGCATTCAGCTGTGTTCCCTTTAAATAATGCACCTTGCACTGTAACTGTTCTGGCAAACACTAAAGTGAAGATATCATCAGGGACATTATAATGAGGCAATGAGATCTGTCAGCATTGAAGAACAATATGGTAGTATGGCGGCAGCTATTGGTCAGAACCAGAAAATGAATCAGGAAGAGAGTCTAATATTCTCCAGATCGGAACGATCTCAATTGATGAAAAGTGCAGACATTTATTTGTGTGGATAATCTTGTGCCCAACAAGTTAGGATGACAGTATTGCAGAAAACAGATTGTTCGTATGGTTGATGCAGCTGAGGTTGTAACAACAAAACCTAATAGTAATGGTTTTCATATAGTGACTGGTAACTAGCCATGCCTGGATCCATGTTGTACAGGAAAGACAGTAGAGAGAAGGGATAGTTTGAAATCAACGTTAATTCAAAATACACAGAAAAGTTGAAGAATTTCTGAATTTCTAAACAAACAATGAGGAGACTGTGATTATAACTTTTGAGATCTATAGGCTTCTTAGGCGAACTGAGGATTATGATAACCTATTGGATGATAGAATTACCCCAATGGCAATAAGGCTAGGGCTACATGGAAATTCCTGGTCGCATGACGTGTGTCGCACTGCAGAGAGGAAAAAAAATAGAAACAGTGGAAACAATAAGAACAGTGTGTGAACAACTAAAAAATAACATCCGTTGTTTGCAAAAGACGTCCAGAAATAATTGTCATGATCATTATTTTGACATCTGCGCAAACAACGTCCGTTCTTTAATACGTGGCGTAAAGTGAAACTGGCTCAGTTGCCCCTAGCAACCAACCAGATTCCACCTTTCATTTTTCAAAGAGTCTGTGAGGAATGAAAAGTGGAATCTGATTGGTTGCTAGGGGCAACTAAGCCAGTTTAACTTTTCACCATGTTTGATAAATCTCCCCTTATGTGTATCGGGCAGCCATCATTCCATTGACTTTAAAATGCAGTAATAAAGGACAATGTTTTAAAGAGAGAAAGCGGACGTTTTTCCTCTTTTTTTTTTTTTTTTCCTTAATGTGAACATAGCCTTTGAGGAACCCTTAGACTACTATAAAGGTTTTGGAATTTAGCAAGAGTGATTGTCTGTTGGAGACTATTAAAAACTTCCATCTTAAAAAGGCAACTAAACTGCACTAATCAAACAAATTCGGAAAAGCAAAATGAAGCAGAAACCATCATAATATGATAACAGAATAAAATAATATACTTCAAACCATCCATAGCCCTTGATAATAAAGACTCTTCTGAGGTTCGCATCCTAGTAAATACCACTACAATAGATAGTATTACAAGTAGTACGTCAGAATTATAGAGAGATTAAAAAGATATTTAAAGAAAAATAGGTGGACTATCTGTATAGATATGCAACAAATAGATAGGTAATTGCATACAGTGGCGGTCCTTGGCACCAAGCACCCCAAGCGATCGCTTGGGGCCCCGAACATCCAGGGGGGCCCCCACGCCCCGCTCATGTGCTCAAGACCGCTGGACAGGGCCGCTGCCCCGCTCGCTGCTGCCATCTGAACTGTAACTATGAGCGCTCATAGTTACATGCAGCAGCACTGACAGGGCGGGAGACATTGGCTCCCTTCCTGTCAGTCACTCTTGTGGCCGCAGGAAGGGTTTTCCCTGCGGTCACAAGTGGCAGCTTTGTCCTTGTGGTGCCGGTGCTCCAGTGACAATCACTGGAGCATCGGCGCCAGGACAAGAGTCCACACAGAGGTCTGTATACTACTGGGGCACACAAAGGGTCTATATAATACTGGTGGGGCACACAGGGGGTCTATATACTACTGGGGGAACCACACAGGGGGTTTATATACTACTGGAGGAGCACACAGGGGTCTATATCCAAGTGGGGGAGCACAGAGGAGGTCTATATCCAAGTGGGGGAGCACACAGGGGGCCTATATACTAGTGGGGGAGCACACAGGGGGTATATACAACTGGGGGCAGCACACAGGAGGTCTATATACTTCTGGGGGAGCACACGGGGGGCTATATATAACTGGGGGAACACACAGGGGTCTATATACTACTGGGGGAAGCAAACAAGGGGTATATACTACTGGGGGCAGGACACAAGGGGTATATACTATTGGGGGCAGCACACAAGGAGTATATATTACTGGCGGTAGCGCACAAGGAGTATATACTACTGGGGGCAACACACAGCGGTCTATTGTTGGAAAGCATGTCGAGGGGGGGGGCCTAGACATAACTTTGCTTGGGGCCACAGAAATGCCAAGACCGCCCCTGATTGCATACGTGGTAAATTAGTAAAATTTAGTTGAGTACCAATCACAATAAAAGGTTGAGTACTACAAGTGGCATAGAAACTTCGGACTGCTTGAGTGGAATATAATAGCATTCATCATGGTCAGGCAGAAACCAGACTAGTGACTGGTGGATGACAATAGAACACGACTGAAAGCGGTAAATAACACTTAAGATCCAAGTGGAAACTGAACATAAAGAGGGGATACCTCTATGTCTAAGAATATATCAATCAAGGAGTGAAATATAAAGAAGAAGCTAACGGAGTAAAGTGACCACTGTCATTGGAAAAAAGAAGCTACAAACGCTGTGCCGTTTCTAGCACAAAGACGACAAGTCACCCCCCACCCATCTTAGGATAGCACCCAAAGACCAACTACCCCCAGGCCCCCACCCCCACCCCAGAATTGCTCTAATCGGTTACTGGTGCTCTGCTGAGTTAGGCCCAGGGGTGGGATTACTATACAGAGCTACCCCAAATCACCCTCAGACCCTATTCAGCAGCGATCTCAAAGCGTTGAATGTGATCTCTCCAGGAGATGCAGTGATATGACGTCATTGTGCCTGCTGGAGAATCTTTCCCCAAGACTCACAGGCTGGAGAAGAGAACCAGAAGAAAGGAAGAGCCGCTCCATGCCCTAATTAGGTGAGTATGAGTTGTTGCCCCCCCCCCCCCCCCCGCGTTACTATGGAGGCAAAGCGGGGCACAGGACTTTTACTATGAAGACATAGAAGGGCAGGGGCATTAACTATCGGGGGCACAGGCAGGGGCATTATTACTATATGGGTGCAACAGCAGGGGGAATTGTTACCATATGGAGTGCACAGCAAGGGGCATTATTACTATATGGGGAGCACAGCAGGAGGCAATTTTACTATATGGGGTGGAGGCCTATACAGTGGAGGCCTTCCCTGGTGTCTGCAGCTCTGCCTTCTTTTCTGGTTTCTGCACTGACAGGCCGTCAGTGCAAAGACCGGAACAGAAGGCAGAGCTGCAGACAGCTGGGAAGGCCCCAGAGGACACTTAATTATTTTATACTACAATCATGTAGTATATCACATGTAGCTATTACACGTAGTGATGCACGCCCAAAACTGGGCGCCTGACGTCTGGACTAGGGATGGTCTGAACCTGCCGAACCCTCGGTAATTATTCCCGCTGTCTGCCCGCTCCGTGGAGCGGGCGGATCCAGCGGGAGTAACGCCCTGAAAACTGGGATACAGCCTATGGCTATGGCTGTATCCCAGTTTTCCAGGCGTTCCTCCCGCTGGATCCGCCCGCTCCACGGAGCGGGCAGACAGCGGGAATCATTACCGAGGGTTCGGGTTCACACAAACCCGAACCGAACTCGGTTCGGACCATCCCTAGTCTGGACCTAAAGAAACAATCAGCCGATGATCGTTTCATCTGTTGATTGTTCTCTCTAGTGATAATTGGACTAATTCAGCCTGTTATCGCTCAGTGTAATAGGGCCCTAAGTGATTCTTCCATCTTTTATCTGGGGCCCTCCACATTTGTATAGACTTCCAAAGTCATGGTCCTGAGAATTTTACCAGTTGTCTGCAAAGCAAATCAGCAAAGGGTAATCAGTTTGCAGCCATGGGTCAGAACCAGAAGGTCATGAGGAATCCAGAGACTGATTTCCAAGTCAGAGGGTTTACCATACAGACAAATAATGACAACAAATCCAAAGTGTGACGCAACATCCAGAGTGTAGATACGTATCACAGTGTCAAAAAGGCAATTGAATCATTACAGGCAAGAAATAGCAGCTTATACTCGTGCAAGGGTCAGAAAGCCCTTACCTGCTTTAGAGTGGACTAGTCAGCAGGAAAACTGGGATGCACATAAGCTCATTTCTAGTTGGGGCTAATCATCATGATTCTGGGTATACCTTTTTAATTTAATTTACAGTGCCGAGATATAAGAGTTTTCTGTAACCTATAAATGAAACCCAAGTGCACAGGGGCCATTCCCCAGCATGGCAAAAGCCCAGGTTAGTCCATCTTATCTCTTCTTATACGCAGATTAATAAATCCCAACACACTAAAATGTTCACGTAGAAAAAGGCTTTTGTATAAGCCGAAATGAGCCCTGCGTTATCTGTATTCATTATGATGTGTGAATAAATCACAAGCATATTGAAAGTGAGTGCTGGATTTTATTTACTATATGTACTCTATCCCCTACACTGAAAGAAGTATTAATGGTGTGTTTTACATAAACATATGACAGAAGGAACAACCACCTATCACATAGGCTATGTTCACACAACGTGATATTTAAAAAACGTCCATTTTTGCCGCGATTTAACTGACTGCAATGGCAATGCATTAAAGTCAATGAGAAGACGGACGTCCAATGCACACAATGTCTTTTGCAAACAGCGGACGTTTTTTATTAGTTGTTGACACTCAGTTTTTCTTTTTCCACCATTCTTTCTCTATTTTTACTATTAAATTCAATGGACTTTTCAATTAAGCCGCATCCAAAGAGCAATTAGTAACGCCAAACTAGAATATTGTACAAACACCAGTCATTGCACTAAGGGGAGGCCAGACAGCTAAATATCGTCCGATATTTTAGACTCAAAATGACATACATCATTTTAAACGAAGCTGAAAAAAACGTTGTGTGAACATAGCCACACACTTATCCCATAGACAACTATAAGATACTTTAATAACACATTTTTATATCTTATTGGTAAAAATAAAACTGAAAAATTGTTGTGCTAAATGTTACTAAAAGTAAAAAAAAAAAAAAAAAAGGATTTGAAAACTAATTTTAAATTTAAAGTAGATGCATTTTCAGGAGAAAATACATACTGCTTGAAAAGAGCGCCCTTTAACAGCGACTTCCAGAACACCTCTTTAAGAGAAACTAAGGGGGAGATTTATCAAAGGGTGTAAAATTTAGACTGGTCCAAACTGGCCACAGCAACCAATCACAGCTCAGCTTCCAGCTCTGGTGAAAGGAAAGAGAAACTGTGATTGGTTGCTGTGGCAAGTTTGCACCAGTCTAAATTTTACACCCCTTGATAAATCTCCCCCTTAATCTCTGGCCTTTAAGAGCAACTTCTGTGCAAGCCCTTTGAATTCGATGCTGGCACTTTAAGGCTGGGTTCACACTACGTATATTTCAGTCAGTATTGTGGTCCTCATATTGCAACCAAAACCAGGAGTGGATTGAAAACACAGAAAGGCTCTGTTCACATAATGTTGAAACTGAGTGGATGGCCGCCATATAACAGTAAATAACGGCCATTATTTCAATATAACAGCCGTTGTTTTAAAATAACAGCAAATATTTGCCATTAAATGGCGGCCATCCACTCAATTACAACATTGTGTGGACAGAGCCTTTCTGTGTTTTTAATCCACTCCTGGTTTTGGTTGCAATATGAGGACCACAATACTGACTGAAATACACGTAGTGTGAACCCAGCCTTAGAGTGCCAGCATCGAATTCACTTTTAAAGGGCTTGCACAGAAGTTGCTCTTAAAGGCCAGAGATTAAGGGTGCGTTCACACCTACCGCATCCGCAGCTTATTTTTCCGCGGAAATCCGCAGGTCTGGTGGTGCAGATTTCAACCTGCGAGAAATCCGCGTATGTGTGCGTTTTGCGGTTTTTCTGCAGCAAGTTTATCGCAACTGAAATGTCCGTTTAGAATGAGAGACATTTTAAACTGACATTTCAGTTGCGATAAACTTGATGCAGAAAAACCGCAAAACGCACACATACACGGATTTCTCGCAGGTTGAAATCTGCACTACCAGACCTGTGGATTTCCGCGGAAAAATAACCTGCGGATGCGGTAGGTGTGAACGCACCCTAAGGGGGAGATTTATCAAGGGGTGTAAAATTTGAACTGGTGCAAACTTGCCACAGCAACCAATCACAGTTTCTCTTTCCTTTCACCAGAGCTGGAAGCTGAGCTGTGATTGGTTGCTGTGGCCAGTTTGCACCAGTCTAAATTTTACACCCTTTGATAAATCTCCCCCTTAGTTTCTCTTAAAGAGGTGTTCTGGAAGTCGCTGTTAAAGGGCGCTCTTTTCAAGCAGTATGTATTCATCACTGGTCCTTTAAAAGTGAATGTGGTAACAGTCCTTTAAGAGCGAAATTGGTACCGGACCATTAAGAGCAAATTTTTTACCAGCCCTTTAAAAGCAACTTTGATGTCAGCCTATTTAACAGCGAAATTTGTACCAATCCTTTAAGAGCTAATTCTGTAACGGCCCTGTAAAAACAAATGCGGTACCGTCACTTTAAAAGCGAGTATAGTACTGGCCCTTTAACAGTGACATTCACAGTGGCTTTTAAATACAGTAGTTAAAAAAAGATTGCTCGGTTACTATAACAATCTTGTGGAAATCTGTATTGATGTCAGGGAGGCAAAATCGTAAGGACCTGCCATCTTCTGTTGTCCCATAGGGGACATGTGATTGCGTGCATATTGTCAGGCTTTGAGTGAAGGACCTGTGAATTTCTATCGGCTGCTACATTTCAGAAATTTGCATGTGTGCTGTGATTGGCTGGTCACTGCTGTGCGATCATTGAATTTTTGTACATTTCCTTAAGAAAAACATATTGAATCGAATCAAAAATTACATAGCACACCTGTCACCATAGAGGGCTTTGAAACACATTTGGAAAGTGCGCAAAGTTGGAATGTGCGCAAAGTATTTCAGACTGTATTAATCACAGAAAATCGAGAGAAAAAAAAAAAGAAAAAGAAAAGGGATTACAATAAAATGCTTTTTTAAGCACTATAAGGCTATGTACCCATAATGTAAAAATAGGGGAAATAACGACCGTTGTTGAAAAAAAGGGAGTTGTTAATTATGATGATTATTAGCAAGGCCGTTGTTTTGCAACAACTGCTGGTATTTGCGCTTATTTTTACATTGTGAGAGCATAGCCTAAAAATGCTAGCAAGCATTATCAAGCGGAATTTTTTTTTCCCTCATTGTAACATAAAATATTCTACACATAGAAAAAATCTATATATTAAACATACTAGAACGGAAAGCTTTGCACACAAGTCCACGGTTCCTACTAATAGTTCCAAAGAATCCTTAATCAGTAAATTGAGTCAGGAAATGTTGAGCCTCTAACATATTTGAATATGCAATCACCTAATAGTCCCATACATGGCTAAGACTGGCATAATGAAGCAGCTGCTTTGGCAGAGTTTGTTTCCCTTCTCGGCAAAGAAGAGTAACATGAGAATAGTGCAAGTAGCAAACAGCCGTTTTTCTTATCAAAGGGAAATGAAGTACAATCAGTCTATAATCGCTCTTCAAAAGTATTGCTCCGGCTGCAGGGATTTTCTGCTTGAAGCCAATCACCAATCACATCTTACCATCTTAGCCTAGCAGATATGCCTGGTCACAACATAAAGGGGGGGGGGGGGATTTATCAAGACAGGCGTATTCTTAACCCAGTCTTAAGTTAAGTCCCTCCCCCTTTTCCCCAGCCAAATTTACTAAGAATATGCAAAAGAAGAGCCCATGGAGCCTCATCAAAGAGTCTAGAAACATAGGACTTGCCAGATATCCCTCCGGGAAGGACCCAGCCAAGGGCTGGCTCTTGTAAGGAAACCACGAAAACCACCATATTAAGTGGCCCTATAAGTCAATGTAATGACAAGGGAAAAACCAAGCCCAGGTATCCATCCACATACAGCTGTTTCGGGGTGTTGCCGCTTATCAGTGTGGAGCAGGATTCTGGCTAGGTGGGAGCAACGCCTCTTGGTAAATCCAACCAGCCCTGTGCCCGTCCCTACACCCGGCGTACCAAACCTACACGTGATTTGAATCTGGATTAACATCTGTGAGCAGGAGTAAATCATGATAAATGAGGCCAAGCCTCCTCCCCACCTCCCCAGAAATGTGCATCCTTACCAAGGTGCTGCTAATAAATCTGCATCTCATATAACCAAGTCATTGTATGGAGGGTCAGAGGGTAGAAGGAACTTGTATGGCTTATAGCATAGAAGAGAAGGATGTAGTTCACGAAACCCTGAAATTACTGTAAGTTTGCCCATATTTAATGATCAATATGATACAAAACTCTCGGAAGATCAGCTCACCCCGCACAAGTAGTGATGCATACGTAACACGGTTCTCAGGGAAGCTGGAGCACGTGAATAATGGTGCGGGCCGTTACCCGTGTATGCAGTTCCAACGTAGAAAGGTTCCACAGCTCCTTATGGTGATTGGAAAAACTTTATTGGTACATACAAAAAATAATAAAAACTGGTTAAGACCGCGCGGTTTTAACCAGTTTTTATTATTTTTTGTATGTACCAATAAAGTTTTTCCAATCACCATAAGGAGCTGTGGAACCTTTCTACATTGGAACATATTTAATGATGATGAGCGAACCTGGAGCATGCTCGAGTCCATCCGAACCCGAACTTTCGGCATTTGATTAGCGGTGGCTGCTGAAGTTGCATAAAGCCCTAAGGCTATGTGGAAATCATGGATATAGTCATTGGCTGTATCCATGTTTTCCAGACAACCTTAGAGCTTTATCCAAGTTCAGCAGCCACCGCTAATCAAATGCCTTAAGTTTGGGTTCGGATGGACTCTAACCCGAACCCGGTTCGCTCATCTCTATTTAATAACAATCTTTTTTTTTTTTTTTTTTTTTTTTTTTTACAAAAGCCGAACATTTTCAAATTGCCACTGAATTCTACGCTTAAATACCAAATAATTTAGCCAAACCCAGATAATGAACATAAACAAAATCATGTGTTGATTAAGTGTTTTAAAAAGCTAAACACTTCATAATAAGGAGATAAAAGAAAAGCCAATAAAGTAATATAAAAGCCAAGTAAGATGTAAAGAAGATCTTTGGATACAACACATACATTCTGCGACTATAATTTACCCTGAAACTTAATACGCAATATCGTGAATTAAATAGACAGCTCAGGGCTATGTTCATAGATAGTATTTCCGTCAGTCTTTTTTTCAACCAAAATCAGGTGTGCAACTGTGAAGGCAAAATTATCATGGAAACATGTGCATAGCTTCTGTGTTTTCAATCCACTCCTGGTTTTGGTTGAAAAAAAAGACTGACCCAATACTGATGGAAATACTGTGTGTGAACATAGCCTAAAAGAACTGTCTGAGATTACTTAAAAAACAGTGCTACTTACACAACCGTAGGTAGGGTAACCTAAGAAGGGGAGGGACACAGACAGTGAGCCCAAATCTGGTCCCACCAGTTGACGCTGCCTACTTGCCTCAACTGTCCTGAAAGACTGTGGACAACCACAGAGACTGTCCCTACTTGCAATAAATTGATATAACAAAATAAGGACAAGACAAACTTATATACAAGGTGTAGTCAACAGGTCTGGATCAAACCAAGCGGACAACAAGGTACAAAAAGAGGATCAAAGAGAATAGTCAGGAAACAGCCAAAATCAGGGAAAGCCAGGTAACAATACAGAAAAAGATATGGAGATGCTTGCATGCTAGAAAAACAAGTCTAATAGCCAGCGTAGATATCAGGGCACTAATACACTTTTTAGGAGATCAGAGACTTGATCCAGGATGTGATTAGACAAGACACAGACACACAGAGACAGACACAGCAGGGGACAGTGGAAGCAGAGGGATCTCAGCAGGGAAGAGACGGGTGTGACAGATAAATAAATCAACAGAACAGGACTAGAGCTGTGTTCAGACAGTGTTCACAGAGGTGTAAATAAAAGATAGAAAAAAAAAAAAAAAGACTAAAAGTACAGTTTCGGATGTATACCATGAGCCGAGGACCGCGCCAAGGTCTGAAGAGGCATCGGCATAACAGCTACTCTTTCCTGAGGAATGTATCTTCCACTGCGGCTCAGCATCCTTCACATAAGGGATTGGTTACCATTACAGACACAGTCCAAAAACAAGAGAGGCATTGGCTAGGCTAGGTCCACACTGTGTCAGAGACTGGGGTTTGAAAAATTACAAGAAAAAACAATGCGTATTGTTTTTTGTCCCATTAGTCTTCAGTAAAATGACAAGCATAAGCAGAATATCCTACGGACCCTATTAAAGTCAATGGTGTCTGTTAGACTTTAGCTATTTGAGAGTAGTGTCTTAAATGTTTTAAACATCCCTCCATTTGATCTTATGTGATTCCTGATATATTTGTAAATTACTTAAAAAATGATAACTAGGTGTCTCACTTCTCTACAATCTGCCATCTACTGTCTGTTCTTAGGTGAAATTAGTCTCTAGTAACAGCTAGATCAGGACAGAACACAGGAAGTAGGGACAAGGCTTAACCTGTGCTGTGTGCTATATTCCTGGGCTGTGTACATGCAATCCGAGTCAGCCTGCCCATTAAGAATGATTCACTGTTCCTAATACACTTACAATACAATACAGTTGGCGCTACAAGTTACAGTCTTGCTGGGAAATTTAAATATTCCACCAAGACAGATTAAGCTACCCTTTAATATAACAAAACCACACAGGATTGCAAAATTCTTTTGAAAAAGGTACACCTTTGAAAGCAGCAAGAAACTCCTTTAGGGCATTACGTATTTCATATTGATTTCGTATTTTGAAACTAAAAACCTGGGGTGAAGATCTGCCAAATCCTGCCAGATTGTCAATTAATCCTGCTTGGGTTAGAAAGATCTAACAACCAAAATCCAATGTCATGACACTGAAAATCTGTGGATTACTGGAAAGCTCAAAGACATCGGGTTTGATAAATTTATTGTGTATTAGGTTTTTACATTGTTAAAAACATAAATATTTTGTATAAATTTGTCGAAGAAAATTGCATGATACCTCTCTCCTGGTCTCCCCTTCTTCCCCAAGCTAGACCCCCACCGGCAAAGTTGTCAGCACCACAGCTTTTGGTTGCTTGACTTAATAGTGCATGTACTCCATGTAAGCTGGCTTCAGTCTAGGTTTATTGTCCCTTTTACGTACATAAACAAGCCTAAGCTTTTGTATGCTATACCAGAACTAACAGGACTCTACACTGCAGTCAAATGCATGCGGCTGTAAACCAGGGCCGGACTGGCCATCTGGCAGTTCTGACAAATGCCAGGTGGGCTTGTGTCCTATGTGTCCCACTCTCCTCCTCCCAATCAGTGAATCACATGCTGTTCTTATATTTTGCCGCAATTTTGTGTCAATCATGGCGAAGACTACACAGGCTCATAAGCAGAAAGAAGCTCAAGGACCTGTGATGACGCCATAAATAATTTGTGAACATTAGTTAGAACTTGGCACAGCTATTCAGCATCTAGAAACGTAAGAACATTTGATAATTTCATTAAAAGTCCTTGAGCACGCTAAAACACAACTCGTCATGGCGTTCTGGCCCGGATGCAGAAACAAAGGGAAGAAAACATTTACAGCCAGAGATGATGTCACTTGTAAGTCACCGCATGTAATAGTTCTGTATTCTGTCTGACTGCATCTAGACAGTACAACATTGAGGGACATGCACAGTAGGGAGGAGAATGTACACTAGAGGGCAGCACAAAAGGGCATATATAATAAACAAAATAAATTACAAGAAACTTATATTGCTTGAAGGGCTATTCAGAGAAAGCAAGTAGGTATTCAATATGAAATCCTTACTATGTCAATTAGACTGAAAACACTGTTTCACACTAATCTCACATAGAAAATGAAAAATATAGCTCTATGGTCCTCAAATAGGATAATCAAGCGATCAACGAAATTACTTCATCTATACAGGCAGACGAATTGTAGTGAGAATGATAGAAGGGTATATAATGATAATGATAGCAGTATATATGGCAGGACAGAGAGCCAAAAGCTCCCTTCTCTGCAACTGTTTTCAACTGGGTGTTGTCCTACCACTGGTGCTGTCTAGAGTACCTGAACAAGTCACTCTTTCAGGTTCAATGGGAAATGTAGTACTGTGTTCTCCTCACTAGGTGTCACCACTGTTTGGTCTCACCTGTGTCACAGCTGAAGTACCAAGGGTTAATTGTTTTAGGTTATGTGTGTTGTTGCTGACCAATCAGTTTTCTCCTATCCTGTCTCTTCTCTCTCTCACACACACACTTAGCCCCACCACTCACATGAGGGTTTAGTTTTAGCCCCTGTAGGAGAAGTTAGCTTGATGGAGGAAGTGAGTTCAGTTCAGATATAGTTTTCAGTGTGAGAGGAAGCTGAATAGACCAGTCTCGGCAGAAGTTCAGCCAGAGCCTGTTTTTTGCCAGGACCCCGGACATGGACCCAAGATTTCTAACCAAAGACTTTTTTATGCAACTAACTAAAGCAAGTATGCTCACCTTAGGAGAGAGAAGCCACCCAGGAATACCCTAGCCCACACCACAAACCTCTCTAAAAAGTGCAGGGCAGTATCCTGAAGCAAAAGGAACAAACCCCAATAGAACAAAGCTACCGTGCAAAGTCTACGTATGCTTCTGCACAGTGCAGGACAATTCGGAAACCAGAGAAGTCTGCTCAACCCAGATAACTGACAACTGGGGCTCATATTACTCACCTAGGACGGGTACCTCACAACTAGGGGGCATATGGCGGTTCAGAGACACTACTGGCATCCGTAAATGCGAGTATCTTATCTCTTCTACCTATACACCTGTTCCGGCAGAGCACACTGAATACATTGGGCAGGGCTCCTCTGGCAACTCCTCTCCTCTTCTCTCTACAAAGCACCTTCTACTTCCACAAGCACTCCTGTATCATGTGTACTGTTAAACTTGAGCCTTACTTCAGCAAAGTGTTATATTTTTCTGACTAAATGCACAGGACTCTGGTCAAATCTGTCTGCACCTGCACCCGCATAGCACAGTATACTTGGGTTACTTCCCCTTTTTGTAAGAGGCAGTACCAATTACCCAGGTGGGTCTGCTACCACTCCAGGCTATTGTGACCTTTGGGCAGGGCCGTTTCTAGGTAATTTTGACTACAGGGCGAATCCTGCTAAAAGCGCCCCCCCCCCCCAAAAAAAAAAAAAAAAAAACAGTTCAGTGACTCACAGGTGACGTCTTCTTTGATCTGAGGCATCACTTTCCTTTTCCTTTCCATCTGGCCCAGTCCACCATGATGATTTCTTGCAGCAACAATTCATCTCTTGGGAATCTGCCAGACAAACATCTTAGGTTCCGCACTTTTACAACTTCCACTTCTTTTGTGTCTTGTGCAGTAAAGTCAGTAGGTATGTGAGTTGCCCCCTGTATGTAGGATCCCCTGCTGTGCCTCCATATAGTAATAATCCCCCTGTGCCCCCCCATAGTATTAATCCTCCCTGTGCTCCCCCCATAGTAATAATCCCCCCCATGGTTTGTTCACATATAGTAATAAACCCACCTGTGCAGTTCCCATAGTAATACCCCACCCCCGTGCTCTTCCCCCATAGTAATAACCCCCCCCTGTGCTCTTCCCCCATAGTAATAAGCCCCCCTGTGCTCCCCCACCCAGTGGCGTAGCTACCATAGAGGCAGGGAAGGCGGTTGCTATGGGGCCCGTGGAGGGAGGGGGCCCAGGGAAGATAAGAGCCTCCTGTGTCCTTTTGCTTAACCCCTTATGTACTGCATTGTGTAAGTGACCCAGTGTTCTCTTACATGCTGCAAAACAAAAAAGGGTTAATATAAGCTTAAGACAATTAGCTCTCTGATAACCCCTAACTTCTGCAGGAGCTCAGAGGTTATCAGTGCAGGAATAGCAGGAGAGAGCTAATTGTCTTCTGCATTAACCCTTTGTTTGTGTTACAGCATGTAAGAGAACACTGGGTCACTTACCCACTGCAGTAAATAAAGGGTTAAGCAAAAGGTAGTCTGCTCCTGCACCTATGTATATAACCATGAGGCTTCTAATACAGCTGTTATAGTTAAATACAGTGGATGGATATATATGGGAGGGGGGGGGGGGCATACAGTTTTTTGCTAGGGGGGCCCATGAAGCCTAGCTACGCCCCTGCCCCCACCCATAGTAATAAGCCCCCCTGTGCTCTTCCCCCATAGTTATAAGCCCCCCTGTGCTCTTCCCCCATAGTAATAATCCCCCCTGTGCTCCCCCACCCATAGTAATAAGCCCCCCTGTGCTCCCCCACCTATAGTAATAAGCCCCCCTGTACTCCCCCATAGTAATAAGCCCCCCTGTACCCCCCCATAGTAATAAGCCCCCCTGTGCTCCCCCACCCTCCCCCATAGTAATAAGCCCCCCTGTGCTCCCCCACCCATAGTAATAAGCCCCCCTGTGCTCCCCCACTCATAGTAATAAGCCCCCCTGTGCTCCCCCACCCATAGTAATAAGCCCCCCTGTGCTCCCCCACCCATAGTAATAAGCCCCCCTGTGCTCCCCCACCCATAGTAATAAGCCCCCCTGTACTCCCCCACCCATAGTAATAAGCCCCCCTGTGCTCCCCCATAGTAATAAGCCCCCCTGTACTCCCCCCATAGTAATAAGCCCCCCTGTACTCCCCCACCCATAGGAATAAGCCCCCCCATGCTTTGTCCACACAAAAAAACAAACAAATATAGTCACCTTGTTCCAGAATACAGCAGGTCCCTCTTTCCTCTTCTCCAGCCTGCGAGGAGCAGGCCGCCGTCACCCCTGCACACATCTTCTCTCTTCAGCAGGCGCAGTGATATGACGTCATTGCGCCTGTTCAGGGAGAAGATGTCTGAAGCGGCCTGCAGAGTGCTCGGCAGGGTCCAAGCGGTCCGTGGGGGGCGGAGCTACGTTTGGGCGGTGGGGCGGAGCTACGTTGGGGCACCAGTCTTGCCCTGTGATGGGGCACAGAGGCAGGGGGTCAAAGAGCCAGGTGATGGGGTGAGCGGGCGGGTGGCCGGGGGTGCGTGCAGCTCAGTGGAGCCACCAGCGCCCCCTAGCTGTCGGCGCCCCGTGCGGTCGCCCGGCCCGCCCGCCTCTAGAAACGGCCCTGCCTTTGGGAATAGTAAACCGGCCAAAGTAGGTTGCCGCATCACAACACGACGGCACAACACGACGGCCCATCACAAGTGTATCTGCCTTCTGGATGTAGAAACAATCAAAAGTGGCTCAAGGAGGTGGTTTTAATGGCGATAAATGTTGTTAGCTGAGGGCTATCAAAAAAATTTTATTGCATTATAACAGGTGCATTTTGATCCATGCTCATCATCCTTTTCTCATCAGTTTTTTTCCTTTGAACATATACGTTAAAACTGACAGAAAAACCAAGTGTGAACCCAGTCTTATACCTGTGTGTAACTAACCTTAGGCTAATAGGAGAAATATTTGCAGGTTCACCTATCAAATAGACAGAATACATTGGCAGCCACACAGGGACGTCATTTTCCTTTATGAAAATCCATTACCGGACAATCTAGATGTGAAGATGAGAAGCTTTACTTTTCAGAATATATCTTCTAAGAAACTCTTACTTGTGCTTAATCCATTATAATGGGTCAGAATGAGGCGTCCATGTATAGCCCTTTCAAATAAAAACCCAAACAATGATGTATCGGCGGCAGAAATATTCCAGCCACCAGTGGTTGCTTAAGCCGCTCATCGGTGAATGGTGAGGTTGCATCAAATCATTAGTGCATGGAAATTCTAAGAATAATAGGAACGATCAGGCAGATCTGAAGCAGCAGCATGTTCGGAGTAAATCTGCCAGCAAATAGCACACTGTTAATAGAGTAAATCACCATATACAGTGTGTTGGATCCCTCGAAAGAGTGATGAAGTCTGCAGTCTGCTTTGGGATGTGTGAATACCTTCTGGGCAGGAGCATCTACTGGCTGTTTATCACTTTAAACCCAATAGATGAGATTCCGTAATCATGAGTAACGTGAAAGGAAGTTAAAGTGTACTCAGCTGCAATACCCCTATGGGAATGCACTAAATCCAGGCCAAGGTGTCTACACTTCACTCACTTCGTTATTTATTTCCACCTCAGGTTATTATACTGTATATCCATATATTTATTGTGTGAATGTTCTACTGAAATTTTCTCTTAGGGACTTACATATTTATAAAGCTCTTAAAAGAAATGGCAGGAAACCCCTTTAAGTAATACCACTTTAAGGGAAACTTTAACCCTACCCAATCCCCACCAATAATCTAAGCTTGTTTTTAAAGGGGTTATCCAGGGGTTTTCCCCCCTCTCTTGTGTGGTTAGCAATTAAGCTCCATTTACTTCAATGGAACAGAGTTTGAAACCTCACCCAATCTGGTGACAAGAGAGGGGGAAAAGCGGCCATGTTTTTGTAGCACTGGATAACCCCTTTAATGGACTTGTATTGCGTGAATTAGGCCTTTTGTCTGCAGAAAATCCTGACTCACACCCTAAGGCTATGTTCACACAACTTAAGTAACAACGGCCGTGATTCCCATGGAACTTACTTAGAGCTGCCTTCTGAGGGAATCCCGGCCAGAGTGTAAACTCATAGTATACACTCCGGCCGGGATCCCTAGCGGGTCAGTGCACACAGTGGAGCGAGCGGCTCCGGCCGCACACTCCATAGTGTGCAGTGGGGAGTTCTGATGCAGTCGCACACGGATGGGCCCGAATCAGAACTTAGCAGTACCGGTCAGGATGATC
This sequence comes from Dendropsophus ebraccatus, assembly GCF_027789765.1. Taxonomy (NCBI): domain Eukaryota; kingdom Metazoa; phylum Chordata; class Amphibia; order Anura; family Hylidae; genus Dendropsophus; species Dendropsophus ebraccatus. The sequence continues at coordinate 27,795,079 of NC_091464.1, forward strand.
TTTTCAGAGACCAGCCCTTCCATGATTTCTTCCAGATTTCTTGCAGTGTGTGAACATAGCCTAAAGCTGCTGAAAATTCTCACTGCCTGATCCACTCTGCCTCCAATCCTTTGCCCCCCCCCCTTTTGAGACAGAGGTCACATGATCTCTGTCTCTTCTGTTCCCAGGCAAGCTGTAACATCTTATCTGTAACCAGCAGCATTCTCTCCTGAGAAATATAGGGGAAAGGAGACACAGTTGTTTCATCTCCCTCTCTCTCTTTCTCTAATCTATCTATGTAGATAGATAGATAGATAGATAGAGAAAGAGATGATGAGCAGCACTGCTGAGAGATTGCAGGTGCCTGCGGTCCAAGTCCTGACAAGGGACCGACTTAAATATCAGAAGAGAGTCCGCTGCAAACAATTGTTCAGTGCAAGATAAACGTGGTTTATTTCATAGTGCAGCAATCCAAGACGCAACGTTTCGGTGATATCACATCACGCTTGAAAATGGTGATGTGATCTTGCACTGAACAATTGTGTGCCGCGGACTCTCTTCTTTCCCAGCCGGGTGCCATGATGTAAGAGTTGGATATTTGTAAAAGTTTGAATCTGGGGCTATAAGCAGTGTATATTTTACTAAGGGTTCACACTACTTTTTTTCTGTTTTTTTTTTCTTCATCTACTTTTGTGATCAAATACCGAAAGCCACTAAACTCACCTGCCACTTTAGTCCTCCCCACTGTCTTTATGTTTCTACTGTGATGGTGTGCCTGAACACACTGCAGCCAATCACTAGCCTCAGTGCTCTCATGCTGACTAGTGCTGAGGCCAGTCATTGGCTGCAGTTGTTTACTTACCTGTCATGCAGGTAAGTAAACAGGACAAATGCGTCAGTGCTGGATACTGCAAGGATAAAATAGATGAGTATTGTGTTTTTATTTTACATCAAAAGAATGGAAAATATATATATTATATTTTTTTATAATTTGTACAACCCCTTTAAGATGATAAAGATAAAAATAAAGTGGCTCCACAGGATACCAGACTTTGAGTGAGAGAACAAAATGCAGCCAAAGATAATTCATGATAAACATTAAAAGCTACGAGAGACGTTATAAAAGTTCTAGCAGAAATACAATGTAAAACAATAGCATAGGTAGAGCAGAATGATTCTTCCCCTGTACATTGAGCATTTCAATGTCGTATAATGATAGGCTATATTTGGAAATTGCAGTTAGCGTCGGGGCTCAGTTGGTATAGATTGCTTCTATATAATATATGTACGGATCTTATATCCATCTGCAGAGCCGAGATGAGCAGGTTACTGGAACAGTCTAATGCTCAAGTGATCCAATGTAATTTCCACTTATCACAATGATTGAAATTTTCTTCCGTTTAGGGAATTGAGAGTTATGTACATTTTACATAAGATATATTACGTCCCATTCTAAGGCTGTGTTCACACAACATGGTGTGTCTGATGGTGTTTTAAGATAGCCTTAGAATGGGACGTCATATCAAACATGGAAAACAATTGAAGCTGTTGACACCTGTCTGCAAATGCTCCCTTTGTTTACTTGTGGATGTCAACTGGATTACAATGTTGAAATGAAGTCAGAAGTCACCCCTTGCCAACTGTCCGATACCTGGCACAGATTGCCAGTCAGTTCTCACACCTCTATTTTACATCACTCGATTTTCACATGAGGGTGGCCTCACGATTGCCAACTGTCTGTAAATTTATATACAGTCAACATTGCAATGCAAGTTTTCACATTTTTACATCTAACACTTTGAGATGACCAAACCATGTGGTCAAATTGTTTCATCGTCCAGCATTCTCTCATTTTGGTTAGAGCGGTGTACTCAGAACACAGATGAGACCACCCTCTAGGCTGCTGTCATAGGCTAATCCAGCACACAGGAAGAGAGGACACCATTCCACTATGGCTGCCCTACCTAGGCAACATTCTGGACAACATATAAGGCTAAGGTGTTGTCTTAGAGGGGGTGTGTCTGTAAAATTTTAAACAATTTAGAGGAGGTTGGCCACCCTGGCTGATCTGCAGTACCAGGCACATCCTATGGTCAAGCTTTAGAAATGAAGGATAATCAAGGGGGTGCAGCTGCAAGGGGCACCGATCTGATGCAGTCTAGGGGAGAGGGTCGCCTCTGTCATGATGTCAATTGGGTGGAAGGGCTGTGATAGAGAGAGCTAAAGGAAAGCAAAGCATTCTGGGAATTGTAGTACTGAAAAACTGTTCAACCAGGAAGCAGTCAAAAGGCATGGTAGGGGAGAGGATTACAGACATGGGGGTGCGGTAAGGTGGGGAGGGGGCCTCGCCTCTTCCTGTGCCTGAATTATTATGGTTTTAAATCATGGCAAAGATCTACACCTGCCCTAGAGTGTGCACCTTTTAGTAAATCTGGCAGAGTTCATGCAGGCAGAGCTTTATGTTAGATCGGCGTACTGGTCTTGATCAATTCCTCCCATAATGTCTTGCTAGCAAAAAGCAGCTTTTAGTACACAGATTCTTTTTTGTTGGCGTTCACAATAGCAGTAATTACTCCACCAGCCATGCAATTTTTTCAAATGATTCCACATCCAGTATATTGCCAAGCATTAAACCTGGACTCTCAGGACAGGGATATAATATTTCCACTTTATAAAGCTTTGGTGCGGCCTCATCTGGAGTATGCTGTCCAGTTTTGAGCCCCAATTGATAGAAAAGACGTCCTAGAGCTGGAGAGGGTACAAAGACGGGCAACTAAACTAATACGGGAAATGGAGCATCTTAGTTATGAGGAGAGATGATCGAACATCAGAAAATCTTAGGTTCTATCAATCAAACTCGAACCTTGTCCAACCTTTCGCATTTGATTCCCGATTCCTTCCCGGTTCGTGGGGAAGGAGGAGACAACCCGGGCACTGCCTGGAAATCCAGTATTCAGCCTATTACCTAGGCTGAATCCCGGAATTTTAGGCGGTACCCGGGCTGTCTCCTCGGTGCCGCAGTCCCTTTTTTTTTTTTTTTTTTTTTAAACTTCGGCCCAGTTCCTGCTAACGGCACTATTTTATTCCCAGGCACCGGCTGGGTGTAAAGGCTGGAGGCGGGCCGGCCAACCTCCAGTGGGAGGAAGCCCCCTCCCCTCTATAATGCGGTTCCTCCCAATGTGTAGCAGCCCGCCACAAGCCTTCACCCCTGGCCGGTGCTCGGGAATAGAACAGTGCCGTTAGCATGACTTGGGGGATGTCGGGCACTGGCATCCCCGCACTGGCACTGTTCTATAATATAACTATCTGAAAAGCAATGTACATTCACTTTAAGTGCATTAGGGACACAATACACTTTTCAGTTTTTATTTCTACAAGGAGTTACTTCACAAAATGTTATTTTTTAGGGTTTCTTATCTTTAAGGTCTTTTTCACCATATGGACAGCCTTCCTCTCTTCTAAATCCTGACATGGCTATAGAGTGACAATGAAGAAGTTTCTTATGTAGACTTACAGGCTTCCTTAAGCATTATAATGAGAAGCGAGTAGTAGCATAGCTTTCTTCTGTATTGTTTCATCTGATAATGTGCAGCAGTGGAGAATCAAGGACATACGCTGCTTGAAACAAGAGATCCTTAGAGCGGTAATGGGGCACACATTGGCACTTCTGACCTCTTAACCACAATTCCAATCAGTCTCGGTAACTGTTTGAACAGTGTCACATCCACAGGGCTTGCTGTACTGTAAGTGGTAGATAAAAAGGTTTAATAATACAGTTTCCAGCAAGCATTGGAGGTATAGTTTGATAGGTTTGGTTTTGTTACTTTTCTACATCGCATACAAGCGCTATGTACAAAATCATGTAGATTTGCACTTTTTGATAAATCTTTACCCCTCTTTACCACTTACAATGCCTATCTCATGACTGCCAGAAGAGCTGTCAATAGCGAACCATGTCTGCAATGGGGAGAAAAAAAAAATACTATGATGGAAAATGTCCATCAGATTCTTAAAATGATCAACTATTATAATACTTACATAAAGAAAAGTAAGGATAAGAAGCTAAAAGATCACGTTGAACAATGGGAAAAGTATTGGAGTGATAATGTTTAGAGTAGTTAAAAATTTTTATATATTTTTATATATTTATGTTTTGTTTTTGTTTTTTTTTTGTTTTGTTTTGTTTTCTTCTTCCCTGCCAGCTGAGAGGGGGTGGGAGGGGTTGGATAGAGAAGTTATGGTAGAATAAGAAGAGGTAAGATTACATCTGGGTTGATAGTTGGAGAACAACAAGAAAGTGAAGTATTATACTGGTGGAGGAAAAAGTGTTATAAGTTGTAAACCTGTGTGGTACTCTCAGGGCGCCTATGTTGTTGTTAAAATTATAAAGGATGATTGGTGGGTGATTGGGGTGGGGCTTTATCGCGTCCCTGCTGGATCGTGGAGGCGGAGTGGGTTGGATGGGCGTGGGGACCCATCATGTTTAATATACTTATAGAGAGGTTCAGGTCAAGATGTAGACCGGACTGAGATGGAAGTGGTTAATTTTTTTTTTTTAAGGTTAAGCCTCAAGAGTTGGAAGAATGTATGTGAATCCCACCTGTGCGGAGGTACCTTGTTGTCCATGATATATGGATGTTGGGGTTCATCGGAACAGGTTGGGGCTGGGGACTACTGGCCCTGGTGAAACGGTGTCGTGGTTTCCAGTATGAGTGTGGGTTAGCTTTGTCTGCCCAGGGCATCTGACAAGGGTGTGTTGGGTAGGGAAGGAGACTGGAAGCATGTTGTGATCAATAAGAGGCTAAGAGACTGATATATGAAAATGTGAAAGATCAAAGAATGAGCTTGAATATGTTGGGTTGGCTTTCCCCTTTTCTGGCCTGCTCTGTCCTCCTGGTGGGGTGGGGACGCGGTTTGGAGCCGTCACCTAGTTATGTATGGTAACTTTGTAAATAGTTGCAGTGGGGGTGGAGGAGGTATAGCTTTAAGAGTTGGAAGGGTTATGTGGGCGCCCTGCGGGTTTTATCCATACAAGGGGACATACCACGATTGGTGATGTATGATTCTTTGGATCTGAAACTAAGATAAAGGTCATAACTTCTGGGCGGGAGGGAGGGGGGGTTAGAAATGTTTTTTGTTTTTTTTGTTGTTTTTTTGTTTTTGTTTGTTTTTTAGATATTACAATGTAATGTAAGGTGATACTGTTTCTATATGAAAATAATAAATTATTTAAAGAAGAAAAAAAAAAAAAAACTATTATTGATTCAGAAATCATTCTGTATAAATGTGCCTAATGGGCTTTTTATACTCCTTGGAGACCTTCATCAGTACATTCATGAGAACTCTAAAGTGGTTCCAGTTGCCTTCTGTCACTGCTGTACCTCTTCACACCAGAATCTCTCTCTTGTGGATTCTGTACGAACCCAACAGAAGAAATATTGTAGCATGTGCAACAGTATCTCCAACATATAGCACTCAGTGGGGTATGATATGGCAGCACATAGTGTCTCTATGGCTCAGTAGTATAAAGCTAAAGGAAATCTGTGTGCCACTGCACAGTCTCCTGTCTCCAGCCTTAGATCAACAAAAGTGGCTTTATTAATCATACAGGGAGTAATGTATTTTGTAGTCATTTAGCAGTCTCATCAGATACCAGTAGAGTATTAACTAGGATAGTAAAATCACATACAAATCACTCTAAATACTTATGTGTTGGCTGCCCTGCAGCTGCGAACGGTCACTTGCTAGGTGGTTAAGTGCGACACCACTTCTATGGTGGTTGGTCGGTGGAATATAGATCAGCCGGTTAGGAGGTTGTAGTGACGCCAGTGCTAAATCAGCATACAGGTGTGATGGTATACCTGTTTTTTAGTCTTTTTGGCTGGCTATATTGCTCCCCAATGGTCTGTGACCTGCCAGGTTGTGATGGGTCTCTTATCAGAGATGTCACCCAATCGGGCTGTCGGTACTGCCACCCACAGAAAGGGGAAATGACCCAAGGACGGTGTAGCCTGTGCGTGGGTGCTGGTGCAATGATCACCAGTAAAATAAACTTTCGTTACTAGCTAGTCTTCTGTGATACAGGTGAATAATATAATATGTGACTGACACAGACTTGCTCTCACTAGATCTGTACTGAGAGATACTGAGGTAGAGAGTGAAAAAGCAGTGTTGACTTGGTTGCGTGCTGAGAAGAGTAGAGAGTTCAAAGAAGTGGAGAGGGGTTTGTCTTGAGAATCCAAATGCAATGCAGTACTGTGCACTGCCATAACTTTAGAAGAAGAATACTAAAGAAGAATACTTGTGCCTGTGTTTCGACCATTGTCGCTATACCACCTTTTGCCCTGCAGTGTAGGGGTACCCGTCCTATCAGGGTGACACAAGCCCCAGTCGTAGTTACCCGAGTTGAGCTACGTGTCCGAAATTTTCCGGTGTCACCTGTGCTGCAAGATAGAGTATGTAGGCTCTTGGTTGCTTTGCTCTATGTGGATCATGTCCTGCACTTTTAGAGATGTTCACAGCATGGGTTGTGGTGATCCCTTACTTGTCCTCTCTGTAGTGTTTAGCACTGGATCTTGAGGATAAGTGTTGCTTCAGAAAAGAAAGTCTCTGTGTTCTCCATAAGTGTCTGTCTACTACCACACACCAGACTAGACTGACTAAACCCTAGGGGTTGTGTTGTGTAAGTACAGAGTGCACGGAAGAGAGGAGAGCAGAAATAGGTAGGTAAAGAAAAGCATCTCTCATAGGGTGGTACAGACCACATGTTACATAAACAGTAACCCTTACATGACTACAGCTGTGCAACATAAAACAATGGTTAAACATAACAGTGACACATTGTGGTAAAAATAAAGAATGCAACTCCATTACCACTGAAGGGGTAATTTTCTGACCGGAGCCTAAGGCACTTAACTTTGGGACACCACACTTAAAAACATGGGCCCAGGATACAGCCCTAGTGTACAACTGGAGTCGTGGATGTGCTGAACTACCGCTAGTGATGGTGTAAGCCACACCAAGTAGCAGAGGTGGTTGCTGGACTTCCCCAGTGCCCACTGCAAGATGGGAGCATGCGCGCCAGCGGTGTAGGAGAGAGCAGGAGCATGGAGCAGGTGAGACGCCCTGTGGGCCCAAGAGATGGCGGAGCCAGACTCCTGCATATAAAGTCCGGTGCCCACCAGCAGAGAGCAGTGGGTAGAATGGGTGCAGCAATGGCAGCGGCCTGGAGCGCAGGATGCCAACGTGGCCATGACACCTAGGGCTGCGTCCAACTTCTCCAGCCATCGGGAGTCAAATGCCCAATGCTCAGGTTCAAGAACCTGCAGTCTATATTCAATAACTGCATTTGTTATTGCCATATGTCTATAGTATTAGTTTAAAAACTCTAGCCATGCATGTTTTTTATAATGACATAGGACATAGTTACATATAATAAAAGCCTGTGAAGTCTATGAGGACCCAGCACACAGCCATCTTGCTGCAGTAGTTTTCTGTCCATGTAGCTTTTGGATTGGAATTCTAAATGTAGCAGAGACCATTTATTTGTTTTCACACTGAGTTAATTTGCAACATTGTTTGGATGTAATTAGTCACAGTTTCTTTTTTATTAATCAACTAATTCCTTTGCCGTTCAGTCTTTGACTAGTGTCAGACATTCAGTTCTTCTAGGTAATTTGCCTTCAGCCAGTATGTGACTTTGGCAAGACATTTTAAAATTATTAAGGTGGAAATGAAAAAAAAAACTTTGGCAATTAATGTGTATTTCTCATTAAATTACATTTATTATTAACCCCTTCGGGACCAGGCTAATTTTCGTTTTTGCGTTTTCGTTTTTTCCTCCTTGTGCTTAAAAGGCCATAGCACTTGCATTTTTCCACCTACAGACCCACATGAGCCCTTATTTTTTGCGTCACTAACTGTACTTTGCAATGACAGGCTGAATTTTTGCATAAAGTATACTACGAAACCAGAAAAAAATTCAAAGTGTGGTGAAATTGAAAAAAAAAAGGGCATTTCTTCTATTTGGGGGGAATGTGTTTTTACGCCATTCGCCCTGGGGTAAAACTGACTGGTTATGCATGTTCCTCAAGTCGTTACGATTACAACGATATATAACTTGTATAACTTTTCTTGTATCTGATGGCCTGTAAAAAATTCAAACCATTGTTAAATATACGTTCCTTAAAATCGCTCCATTCCCAGGCTTATAGCGCTTTTATCCTTTGGTCTATGAGGCTGTATGAGGTGTCATTTTTTGCGCCATGATGTGTTATTTCTATCGGTACCTTGATTGCGCATATACGACTTTTTGATCGCTTTTTATTACATTTTTTCTGGATTTAATGCGACCAAAAATGCACAATTTTGCACTTTGGGATTTTTTTGCACTGACGCCGTTTACTGTGCGAGATCAGGAATGTGATTAATTAATAGTTCGAGCGATTACGCGCGCGGCGATAGCAAACATGTTTATTTATTTATTTGTTTACTTTTATTTATAACCTGGGAAAAGGGGGGTGATTCAGACTTTTATTAGGGGAGGGGGCTTTTTACTTCTAACAATACTTTTTTTTTTTTTTTCCACATATACTAGAAGCCCCCCTGGGGGACTTCTAGTATATACACTTTGATCTCTCATTGAGATCTTTGCTGTATAGATATACAGCAAAGATCAATGAGATCGGCACTAGTTTGCTTTCGGCTGCTGCAGCTGAATACAAACGAGTACCGAGCCGGGGACGGCGCCATCTTGGACGAGTCCCCGGCCGGCATCAGACAGGGAGATCGCTCCTCCGGGACAACGTCACCAGGGACAACTAGACACCAGGAAAGTGCTGCAGCCGGTAATCAGATACTGTATTCAGAATTTTAACTTGTTTTTAGCTACTGTATGTAGGCAGGGCCGTATTAACAACTACTGCTGCCCTAGGAACTAAACCTGAAGACGCACCATCTTTACGCACCGATTGGCCTTAACAGACCTGACACCAACCCCCCCACCCCCTGGAAAAGACAGCAGATTTACTGGCAAGTCTGAACAGGAGGTGGGAGACTAAAAAAATAAAACTAATTAAAAAAAATTCCTTCCCCTGCTCCCTGGTGCTGCCCCCCTGCAAGGTGCTGCCCTAGGCACCGGTCCACGGGTGCCTAGTGGTAAATACGACCCTGTATGTAGGTAACCTCCTTAAGTAAGTAGGTCTCCCAGTAGGTAAGTGTGGTATCCCACCATGAGTGTTCTTTTTCATGTACACCTGTCGCAAAAGCTCTTTACTCCAGGATAAGTGGTGATGTAGGTATTCTAGAGCAGTGCTTCTTAATTCCAGTCCTCACCAACAGGTCATGTTTTGAGGATTTCCTTAGTATTTCACGGGTGATAAAATTACTCAGTGCATCAGGTATTTTCACAGGTGTTCTTTGTATGGGATATCCTCAAAACATGGCCTGTTGGTGAGGCCTGAGGATTGGAATTGAGAAGCACTGTTCTAGAGTTTCACCACAAGATGTGGTGAAAGAGTTAAGACCTATAGGAGACGCCCTCTACTCTCAGCCTCTCTCTTTCTTTCACTTGCACACATTCCTTTCCACCAGGAAGTAGATAACACAGTAGTAGTAGATAATAGAGATGAGCGAGTAGTGAAATATTCGACTTTCGAGAATTCTAATCGAATAGGAACCGAGATTTGACTATTCGAGCGAATATTCGATCCCATTATAGTCTATAGGAAAAAAATTCTCGGCACTTGGAAATCAAAATTCAACCACTTGAAGGTCACCAAGTCCCCCATGAAACCTCTCTAAACGATGCCAACACCTCCAGAATGACACTGGGACATTAGGGGGAGCATGCCTGGGTGCACCCAACACACCAAAAGAGCAGTATAACGCCACTCTCGGCAGTTGCGAAGGAAAAATATTTGCGAATGCTTTATGGCAATGTTCACACATTTCGTTCATATTTCTTGCGCAGCGTTATATACATGATTCCAATGTGCGTCTGTAAAGCGTCATGTTATTTGCACGTATCACGCATCATGCTGTAAGAACTTTACTGGAACAGTATGCATCACGCGCCTTTTACTGGGCTACTGGCACAATAGGTATCACGTGCCTTTTACTGGGCTACTGGCGCAATAGGTAGCACGTGCCTTTTACTGGGCTACTGGCACAATAGGTATCACGTGCCTTTTACTGGGCTACTGGCACAATAGGTATCACGTGCCTTTTACTGGGCTACTGGCACAATAGGTATCACGTGCCTTTTACTGGGCTACTGGCACAATAGGTATCACATGCCTTTTACTGGGCTACTGGCACAATAGGTATCACATGCCTTTTACTGGGCTACTGGCACAATAGGTATCACGTGCCTTTTACTGGGCTACTGGCACAATAGGTATAAGGTTAAGGTGCCCTTAGTGGGCTAAACCCGGGACACTAAGTCACTTGTACACACAGGGCACTGGAATGAATACAGCTGATGCTGCTGCTGTTAGATCATCTATTTCTTAGCACTGAGAAGTGCTTTAGATGCAGACTCCAGAGATTACTTTTTTGCTGGATATTAGCCCTGAAAAGGACTTTTGGGTTCAGTAGTAATCCTGCCTAACCTAACGCTATTAAAACCTATCTATCTGCTCAAAGAACTCTCCCTGACTAGGTTGAAAGCGCATCTGAGGCCGAGAGGCGGAAGTCTTAAATATTCAAGGTCATGTGGTTCAGCCATCCAATGAGGGTAGACGCCGTTTTGCGTACTCCCAGGGTCCCTCACGGCCTCCCTGCATGGTGATTGGATTAAAAAAAGCGCCAAGTGCGATGGGAGGGCTTTCGAATGTTTGCCGCGTATTCGACACACTACTCGATTGTATTCGAATCTTTCGAATACCACAATATTCGATCGAATAACTACTCGATCGAATTGCATTCGCTCATCTCTAGTAGATAACACATCAACACATCCCCTGTAGAAAGTAGTTACTTGGTGGGAAGAGGTGTAGCTTTAGTCTTATGCAGATTCTCGTCGGAAAAGGACACACAGAGAAAACGTCCCTGCTGTAGCCAAGCCAGGGCTTGGCTCTGGCAGGACCCTTGTCAGGGACAGTTCAAAGTGTGTTAGTGAGTTGGTTAAGACCCGTGTGCAGATGCAACTAGAGACAATCAGTTCTTTCAGTACTTAGTGTCTAGCACTGCACAGTAGATATAGTATAAGTACTGAAAGAACTGGTTGTCTCTAGTTGCATCTGCACACGGGTCTTAACCAACTCACTAACACACTCTAAACTGTCCTGGACAAGGGAGAAAAGTTGGGGATCATCCTAGCCCACACTGAGAACCACTCTACAAAGTACAGGGCAGTATCCTACTACACAAAAGGAACTAGCCTGGACAGAACAAAGCTACCAAAAGGTCTACGTATTCTATATCGCAGTGCAAGTTAGCCGGAAAGACTCGGACACTTAGCCTAACCAAGGTAACCAAGGCTGGGGCTTGTATCACCCTATTAGGCCGAGAACCTCAACACTGTAGGGCAGAAGGGGGTCAGACCATAGTCTAAACATGGGTACAAGTACTTCTCAATCTCAAGTATTTTCTAAAGTTCCGGCAGAGCACACTACTACATTGGGTTGGGACTCTCTTGACAAATTCCTTTCCTCTACGCTACTCCACTCTACTCTAAACTTTCAAGCACTGCTGCAACTACCTCTACTCTACGTTTTCGAGCATCTCCTCAGCACGATATATCAACATATATCAACGATCAGCCGCTGACAACGATGATCGGCTGATCGTTGTCTCTATTCCACGGAGCGATAATCAGTCGAATCGGGCAGATTCGGCAGATTATTGCTCCGTGGAATAGGGCCCTTACTCTCACTTCTACAGTTACTACTTCTTCTACCTTCTGCCTGCACCTGCAGCTATTGAAGCCTTATTGTTGTATTGCACTGAAGAATTTAAGTAAACAGACATTATTCTGGTTAAGCTACTGGACTCCGCCTATCATTCTGTACCCACACACCAGGTACTACGATTCCTGGCCACCATGATGAGTCGCACCAAAACACCAAAGCCCACCAGTTGCACAACATTTGCAACCAGATGGACATGTAGACATTATGAGCTAATACCCAGTGTACTTTCTTGATATTTTTCTTCACTTATTTTGTGGCTGGTGGATTTCTTGAGACTGCATGTCATGTAACCATAGTAACATAAATGGTTGAGAAAGAAGGTCCAGATATCCCCCTTGCTCTCAGAAGAATTACAAGTGACAATAACTAAGGCATCTTACCATCATACATTGATAATAAGTATTTGCCTATAGGATTGTACAGTGCTGGTTCGTGCTCTGAAGCTCGCAGCCTAGCAGATAGAGCAGGGTGCTCTGGTAAAGGGTGCTCTGTCTCTTACCATTTAGTCAAGTTCATTCTATAGTAAAGAGCCTGGCCCAGAATGTGCTGCTGTTGAAAAGAAAAACGGATGGAAAAATTGATGCATTTGTGTGCATCTGTTTTGATCAGTTTTTTCATTGATTTCCACTATTAAAAAAAAAACTGATCAAAATGCATCCTTTTTTTAGTGACCACATTTTTACAAAAGAAGAATGCATTTTGATCCTTTTTTTTATCCTTTTTTTTATAATGAAAGTCAATGGAAAAACGTATCAAAGAGGATGCACACAAATGCATACGTTTTTTTCATCTTTTTTTTTTTTGCATAAAACGGATTCCAAAAATGCAGCTTGACCCCAGCCTAAGCTCCACCTAAACCTCTTTTCCCGCCTTAACCCTTACCCGTCTGCTTCCTCCCCTTGTCATGGGCTCCCTCCATTATCCCTGTAGGTCATTATGGGACCTACTGACTTATGAATCTCTTGTGGTTACAGACTACAAACCAGTCCCTTGAAGTCTGAAGTAATTCTGCAGGTCCCTTCTGCAGGTCCTCTATATATTGGTAAACTATTTAATGCATGTAAGCAAGAAGTAGGGGACAAACAGAATGGAGTGTAACTGGAGGATCAGACCACTGTTTGGCTAGGTTCACACAACGTCAAAAAACATCAGTTTTTCATATTTAAAAAAATGTCAGTTTTTGCCGCTATTTAACTGGCTGCAATGGCAATGCATTAAGGTCAATGGGAGGACGGACATCCAATGCACACACTGCATTGAAAAACTGACTTTTTTACCGCGGTAAAAACGTCCGCTTTTCAATGCATTGTGTGCATTGGACATCCGTCCTCCCATTGACTTCAATGCATTGCCATTGCAGTCAGTTAAATAGCGGCAAAAACGGTTGGCTTTTTAAATATAAAAATGGCCGTTTTTTGACGTTGTGTGAACCTAGCCTTTGTCTGTAGTCTGTAACCGTTAACTGTTAGGTTCTGAAGAGTGGAGTTGATTATGCCTAATCTTGCATCTCCTACTGTAATGAAGAATCAAAGAGGAATTGTGGGTCAGCACTTGTGCAGCATTCTAGCACACCTCACCCCTCCCTCTCCTTCATGAATAAACAATGCTGCCCGGCCTCCTGCTCACTCAGCTGTCAGTCAGTATCTGGCAACAGGAGTGATCTGCAAATCAAATATAGCTGACTCTCCTGGCCTCTGTTGGAGCTGTTGTATAGGGGTAAATCATCTATCTAGAAGCCACCAGCAGGTCTTTCTTTTGTTCAAATCCCCTGATGGAAATAAAATATAGGTCTTTTTTTCGCATCAATGCATTAAATAAACGAATTTGGACCTAATTAAAAATTCTTTGCACTTTTAAAAATGATACACTAATAAGAAAAAATAAAGACCTATATCATATCAAGGGATTCGAACCAAAGAAAGACCTGCTGGTATTCTCTAGACAGATGATTTATCCCTATACCACAGTTCCAACATATTTGGGCTCAGAGATTCAACTATATTTGAGTGTTTCTGCTGCCTACAGAGGACTGACCTGCCATCAGAGACACTGGCTAACAGCTGAGCGAATAACAGGCAGGAAAGCATTGATTACTGCCACCACTTAGTGGGGAACCAGAGCAACAGATTAACTCAATCGCAGTGAGGTTATCAGGAGGGGCCAGCCTCTAACAGAACTTCAGGTCCTGATCTCCTCTATGTGTGGGAGAAAGTAGGAGTTGGGAGAGAACAACAGAGCGGGCACAGACACAAACACACAATTAAAAGGGGCAGTGCTGCGCTTTTTTTTTCTTTATTTTTTTTTAATTTTTATCTAGCACCACATGACTAAGTTATAAGATTTATGTGCTGGCCGAGTGTCCCACCCCTGTTAAGCCAGCCTCCAGATCTGCCCTTTTCTGTGACATGGGTGCTGGTGGTCACCTGATCTGCAGCTTGCTTGGCTTCTACTGGCGCAAGCTGCAGATCATACGATCACCAGCACCAACCTCACAGATGGGGGCAACACTGGAGACTGGCTTAATAGGGGACGGATGCTGGACTAGCTGCCAAATGGTCACAGCATGACGTGTTGACACAAGATGGCAGCTGGCATTATGTAATTTGTGTAAGGCTAAGAGGGTAATACTAATACTAATAGTTTAAGAGTGTGTACATTATCCCGTATTTAAAGACAACATAACATAAATAGTCATTACATATGCTACACCAGATGTGAGCGAGATCTAGCACCTTATTAAAGGGAACCAATCAGCCCAATTGGGCTGATATGGTTCCCTGGAGCAAAGTATAAAGCTCCTGCAGCAGCCGCGGCACATACCGGCCGCAGCTGCAGCAGGAGCTTTATACCGGGAAAAATTACTTTTATTCCCCCAGCTCGTGACAGACACGGGCAGGGAAGTAGTCATCTGGGCAGCTCCCCGCCCGTGTGTAGTCACAGCGCTCTGCCTGTCAGCGTGCTCAGTGGGATGTTTGACAATTGGGATGATTGGTTCCCTTTGATGGCTGGGTGGAAGTACCTTTTCTCCTTTACAGATCCAGGTCCACCTCTCAAGAAGTTGGATACTCGGTAAAAAGGGTAGTCTAAAGCGGACAACCCCTTTTACCCTGCTAGAATGTCAAAATTGCATCAAGGGTAAGGCAGGGCAAGGAATCAAGCTCAAGGTCTTCAAGTGCATCCAAGATGGCACTGATCCATGATATAAGTGATTGTCCTCACAGTTTATGGTTGACATGGTGACTACAGGTACCCACAGTGAGCCGACATGTAAACCATTTTATGACTGGTGATACATTTTACTTTAGGGGTCATTAAACACACGTGTGACCAAGCAAGCCGGTTATTCTTAGGGCAACAAGAGCACTAAATAAAACAAAGGTAGTTGCAATGTGAAACGCTCAGGACTAGTGTAACCATCCATACCTCCTAACTCTTCAGATAACTAAAGGAGGACACATAAGGTTCCCGCATTACAGTAATACAACCTGCACACATCACCCAACCGCTCTGTAACTGTTAGTGACTGCACTATGTACAGCGTCTGTGGTTGTCATGGTGATGCTGCCACAACTAAACATGGCCTCTCTGCCATTTTGCAGAACCTTGTGCTGTAACCGCTGCCCTTACACGACATGTTAATAAGAGAAACACAGAAAACTATGATTTAAAGGGAACCAATCACACAAAAAGTGGCTATAAAGCTAAGGAAACGTGCTGGTAGATCAGCCAGCACACTTCCTAACCATCCCCCTGTCCCCTCCGTCCCCTGTACATACAGCCCGCAAAGTTAGTTTATTAGTCTCCCGGGCTCTATGCAAATTACCTTGCAAGTAGTCATGGTGGGCGGGTGTCTTCTCCAAGTAGTCCGTGTTCTGGGCCGGCTCCGGCGCTGTAATCACGCCCCTCTGGGCGTGTGTAGAAAGCGCCGCATGGTGACGTCATTAGGGGGGGGGGCGGCATTGCACGTCGGCCTGGCCGACGTCTTAACTAAGCTGCGCATGCGCGGTGCAGCTGGAGAAGACGCTGTGATACTGCGCCTGCGCGGCGTAGTACAGCAGCGGCTTCACCCGCAGTACTGCGCATGCACAGCTTAGTAAAGACGTCGGCCAGGCCGACGTGCAATGCCGGCCCCCATGACGTCACCATGCGGAGCTTTCTACACACGCCCAGAGGGGCGTGATTACAGCGCCGGAGCCGGCCCAGGACAGTGACTACTTGAAGAAGATACCCGCCCACCGTGACTACTTGAAAAAGCCGCCCGCCCACCGTGACTAGTTACAAGGTAATTTGCATAGAGCCCGGGAGACTATTTATTAAACTAACTTTGCCGGCTGTATGTACAAGGGACGGAGGGGACAAGGGGATGGTTAGGAAGTGTGCTGGCTGATCTACCAGCACGTTTCCTTAGCTTTATAGCCAATTTTTGTGTGATTGGTTCCCTTTAATCTGAAACACTCAGATGTTTCAGAGAAATAATAGTTTTAAAAGCTGCTGGGAACAGGGTAAGTAGTTACAGGGCTGGATCCTGCAGCACAAATAGGAAAAGACAGGTCGCTCAGGGCTGACAAGGAGGGGAGCAGCTGCTGGGGACCTCCTTAAAGGGAACCTGTCACTAGGTTGTTTATTAAGCCTTAAATGAGGGCAGCATAAACTAGTGACAGAAATGCTAAACGGTATTTTTTTACATCATTTTGCTCAGTTGTTCTCCTAATATGCAGGAGAATAGGATTCTTGCTACAACCCTTCCCCCCCTCCAGCTGCTGATTTACAGCTGACTGCCTATACGCAGCTTAGATAGATAACTGCCAATCAGCAGCTGGTGGGCGGGGTTTTCCGCTTATGAATATTGAGGACTACTGGGCTCATGCACATAATGGAGAGGACTACTTATTGTACATGATATTCAGGAGGAGGTCTCTGAATCAGCTGCACAGAACAGTGTAAGTGATAAATCATTCTGTTCAGCTTCTCTGTCACTAGTTTATGCTACCCTGAGATAGGACACCATAAACCTACTGACAGTCTCTTTAATGATGAGTGAATTTCTACTGTGAATTGTTGCACAAGAAAGAGCATTGTCTCCTGGTAAGCAGCAGACTTGATAAGTTAATTTCCCCCAGTTGATATACAACTAGCATGATGAACAGGTGTCTTTCCTTGTGTGAGCGCACAATGGACTGGGACTTCTGGTGTTTGGTCTCTTTTTTTGAACAGAGAAAAGACCAAATATCAACACAGAGGGAGCATGGACCACAGTTTGGCCATATGTATAAGGTTTATTTGAAGATAAAAAAAAAAATCAACTTAAAAATAATAAAAGTGAGTATATTGTATTACTGCTTGCAATCAAAACCTCTGTTGATTTCTTTAAAAAAAAACAAAAATTGTGACAGTGCCTCTTTAAGCAAAGTAGCATTGCGCAGCCATTGTCCATCTCATTGTCCAGCCGTTTACCCCCTCTTATTTTTTTTCCCCCTCTCCCCACCCCAATCATTTGCTATAAAAGGGATACCTCCATCTTTAGCACATATGGCAGATACCACTGCATACATTATGGCATAAACACCAGAATTTAGTGCATATTAAGTGAGCATAGGAACGCCACTTTATAAGTAATTGTAAACAGGAGTTAGAAGCCATGGCTTGAGCTTGTAATAAACCTAGAGACAGCATGCTCTCTTCTGTATACAGTACAGGGAATTGGGACCATTGAGAACACGCAGGTGCCCTTACTTCTTTATTTAGCAGGGCTTCTTCTAAAAATAAATATATTCTATTATGTGACAATTCTTTTTAGGAGATCTTGGTCTTAAAGAATCTAATATAACAATTGTGGCAGCTATGTGTAACACTGTCACAAGGTTATGACAAGACATCCGAGAATGACTTTTCTCCCAAAATATATGAAATGTCTGTGCTAGGAATGAATTTCCGAATGTCTCCTTAACTTAACAAGGCTCCAATGCTTTGTGGTTGGTTTATGCTGTCTGCATTGTTTAAAAAAATAAAAAAAAATAAAAAAAAAGAGAAAAAAAAACATTACACCAGATGACCAGTGGATATCCTATAAAACCGGCCATGACATGTTCATCCCGGAGCTAAAGAGATCCAGGCATAATATGATAAATCTTTAAAATGTCAATGACAGATTTAATGCATCCTACAAGAAACCCGGCACAGTGTTCATGTCAAAATGGTTTTATATAGCAGAATTTTTTATTGTCCACACCAAAGGATCTTGGTATTTTTATTTCTATCATTTTGGTATTCTTTCATTTCCATCACAGATCCGTCTATCTATCTCCTATCTATTATATCTATCTATCATATCTAAGGCTCCTATAACATGGAGCGATAATCTGCCAAATCAGGCGGATTCGACACATTATCACTCCGAGTAATAAAGACAACGACCATTGTGTCTTTTGGTCCTGCCTAAAAATCATCGACCACCAACTGCACATTACTCTGTATAATAGCGATGTGTGGCCAACGGCTGATGAATGTGTAAAGAAAATAATAACGTTTATACTTACCTGTCCACACTTCTTGGTGCTTCTGTCCGCTCATGTGAACATTATGAAAGCACGAATGAATATATGAAAGGTACCAGGTGCCTCCTTGCTCTAACAGTTATCCAACCATGTCAGCAGTTTGGAATGTGAATTACAGCTGATAGATCCTTTAACCCT
This sequence comes from Dendropsophus ebraccatus, assembly GCF_027789765.1. Taxonomy (NCBI): domain Eukaryota; kingdom Metazoa; phylum Chordata; class Amphibia; order Anura; family Hylidae; genus Dendropsophus; species Dendropsophus ebraccatus. Next base: position 27,813,662 of record NC_091464.1, read on the forward strand.
TTCCCGCACAAAGACGTAACTGTACGTACTGTACGCTCTGAACCGCCGCGGTCTCGGGTGCCTCATGTAGCCCGGGGTTGCGGCTATTAGCGGCCACAGTCCGATCGCCGTGCCCCCTAATAAGGTAATCAGATGCAGCTGTCAAAGATGACAGCTGCATCCGATTACCGGATCCAGAGCTTCCCTGGTGTCTAGTGGCGGAGATCGCTCCCCCGGGACGTTGTCCCGGAGGAGCGATCTCCGTGTGTGGTCCCGGCCGGGGTCTCCGCCAAGATGGCGCTGATCCCGCCTCGGCACTGGTTTGTTTTTGGCTGCAGCAGCCGAAAGCAAACGAGTGCCTTTCTCATCGATCTATGCTGTATAACTATATTCAGCATGGCTCAATGAGTGATCAGTGCACTTATACTAGAAGTCCCCCAGGGGGGCTTCTAGTATAAGTGTAAAAGTAAAAAAAAAGTGATGTTATTAATAAAAAGCCCCCTCCCCTAATAAAAGTCTGAATAACCCCCCTTTTCCCATGTTATAAAGATAAATAAATAAACAAAACATGTTTGCTATCGCCGTGGGCGTAATCGCTCGAACTATTAATTTATCACATTCCTAATCTCGCACGGTAAACGGCATAAGCGAAAAAAATCCCAAAGTGCAAAATTGCCCATTTTTGGTTGCATCACATCCAGAAAATTTGTAAAAAAAAGAAAAGCGATCAAAAAGTTGAATATGCGCAATCAAGGTACCGATAGAAAGAACACATCATGGCGCAAAGAATGACACCTCACACAGCTCCATAGACCCAAGAATAAAAGCGCTATAAGCCTGGGAATGGAGCGATTTTAAGGAACATATATTCAGTAACAATGGTTTGAATTTTTTACAAGCCATCAGATAATATAAAAGTTATACATGTTATATATCGTTGTAATCGTAACGACTTGAGGAACATATATAACATGTCAGTTTTCCATTGGCCACACGGCGTAAAAACAAAACCCCCCCAAAGAAAAAGAATTGTGGTTTTTTTTTCAATTTCACTGTGCATATAATTTTTTTCTGGTTTCGCAGCATATTTTATGCAAAAGTTTAGCCTGTCATTGCAAAGTACAATTAGTGACGCAAAAAATAAGGGCTCATGTGGGTCTGTAGGTGTAAAAATGCAAGTGCCATGGCCTTTTAAGCACAAGGAGGAAAAAATGAAAACGCAAAAACGAAAATTAGCCTGGTCCCGAAGGGGTTAAAGTGAACACAGAACATAATTTTTTAAATATCTTCACAGCTGAAGGTTTATCTTTTTCAAACTAATATAACTGAATGGTCAAAGAGGTATTCGCATGGGGACAAGTTATGTATGGGGACCTCAAAATCCTGGCTGAAGGGAGCTGTGGGCCACCACATCCATTATGTACGGAACCGCCAAAAGAGATCTCTTGGTTATGTTCTTACTTGTGGACACTGCAGACTTTGTAAAACTCCAGATGGGAATATCCCTGTAACTTTAGACTGCCTGCAGCTACCACTAGGAAGAACATGTATGTAGCAGCAGACAGGCAGAAATGTACCATTTAACTCTGTGTTTATGCAGTTCATTTGGCACTACATTTCAGCAAAAATGGAGCTGCTGCTAATATAAGGGTCCCATGCCAGGGGCCGACCAGGACCCAATCAACAATGTAAATGAGCGCTGATTTACTAGATCGGCACTCGTTTACTGGGCCTATTCCAAAGCCCGATAATCATTTAGCGGGGGCTGCAGGGGCATCATTACCGATGTCCTTGCAGCCTATGTTTTATACTTTGCCTATCCAGGCTGCAGGTCTTCTCCTGCACTCCTTTTCCTGAACCTTTGGAACGGCCTGTCTAAACTGACAGACCGCTCAGCCAATTACTGGCTGCGGCTGTCCCAGCCAGTGATTGGCTGAGCGGACTGTTAGCTCAGACAGGCCGCTCCAAAGCTTCTGCTGTGCGCAGGAGAAGACCTGCAGCCTGGATAGGTAAAGTATGATGTTTTTAAATCGTCGTTTGCCCGCCACGCACTGCTATTCCACCTAGCGATGTGCGGGTGGCGACCGATGATTTTCGGTTTGAACCTAAATGAACGATCAGCCGATGACACGATCATCGGCTGATCGTTCTCTCTATTCCACGGAGCGATTCGGCCGATTATCGCTCCGTGGAATAGGCCCCTAAGAATATATTTAAAAAAAAAAAATGGGTCTATAAACCACATGATGCCAAAAGGTGTTTATTGTCAACTGCAAAATTACATAGACAGGTTGTATCAATCACATTCTATTCGGATATGAAGCACCAGAGGCATCTGGCAGCCTTTCACCTCTGGTCTGCAGAACATATATGATATTGGGGGAAACAGCCATCCTAATTGTCATATGGAAGATCTCATGTCTGACAATTAATAAATGTCTTTGGCTAGCGGCTTTCTATCCACAATCTGATGCTGTTGTCCACTCTTCCGGATACATTTGTGATGTGACCATCCATCTGGATGACCGTATCAGATGAGATCCAGGCAACTGAGCACTGAATGCATTGTATTATATTATTGCAGCCAAAAGATAAGCACAGAGACAACGAACAAAGTCATTTTCTGACTACCTCTTCAGTCGCACCTCTTATTGACCCTCTGTCTTTTTGTATGTGTATAGCCACCATAAAACAATAAACATTTTATATTATGTTAAAAAATCTGTACTGGATACATGCTAAAATTCTACTATAGTTTGCATATCACACTTTAATATGGTACATGACGTACTGGACACGATTCCAGATTATAACAAGGTCTCCTGGGTTCGTTCTGCTTCTAATTCACAGGAAGGGCTGGAAACTACTGACAGAAGGCAATTGTTCTGTATAACGGCTAAACACGTAACTATCTCATTGCTGGGTGAAAGCATAGGAAGCATTTCATGGAATTTCATGTAAAAAAAAAAACTAAAAAAAAAAAAAATGCATCACTGCCTAGACTGAGGAGAAAATAATCAAACGGCTGCAATACAAATACATCCATCGGCTGCATGAGCAGCCTCATTTTCTACATAAATGGGTTGCAGCTGATATAATTTGGGGCGCCTATAATACTATTTCAGGAGGAGGCAGCATCTTTTGAGAGCCGACATAACATCCTGTTTCCTAGCAACAAAATTCGAAATGACAGTAGAAATCTAACCTCAATCTCGTTAGTACTTCAATTAGATCTGGGAGTGCCCCCAAAGTACTAACAGACCAGATCTGGGAGCTGATGCCTTGTTGATCTAAAATGCACTGTAGCTTCTAATGCCTTCTCCAGCATCGCTTGTATGTGACTGTGTTTCATTACTTCTGCGGATTACAGGCTGAGTTTACAGAAGACAGAGGGGGACGTATGAGTATGCCGCTCTTAAATAAAGCCCCACACCCCTTTTTCCCGGCTGGATTTACTAAGAGACGTAGGACTCTTAGTAAATCTGGCCGGCCCTGTGCCAGGTGCAGGTTCTGTGCAAGGTGACAATTTGCATGACGATTTAGGCAAAAACCATGATAAATCAGGAGCGGTGACTTGAGTTAGCCCTTAGTTAGGTTTAGCAGTGATGACTTGAGAACAGTATAGGGCTTATAACTATCTCAGGGTAGCTGGGTCCTGTCTGGATTCTAGGATTCTCAGCTGTGGGGGGGCTTTAATGAATAGTTACTTATACTCACTGGTACGAGTTTCCACCTACAGCTGTTTATGGGCACAGAGTGACCAGGGGCAGATTCATTTTACCATAGGCCCCGGGCTGTTCACCAAGCCTGGGCTACTCTACCCCACAGTAACTGTGGCGGCACTAGCCTGGTGTTCATAGTACAGGATAGATGATGTCATGATGCCCTGATTTGTGCAAAGTTGTGGTAAAAAATCATAAATAGTTTGCAAATCATGGCAGAACAGTAGCCAGGAGACAATACACCACTGAAAGTAGCCAGGAGCTCAGGGCCCCGGGCTAGCGCCCGAAACGGACCTGTTACAATCCGCTGCTGGGAGTGACACAGATCCAGTGATGTAGGCCCCACCTTGTGGGTGGAGCTAGCTGTTGGGGCAACCTCTAAAGAAACCTAGCAACTTGCAGTAGAGATTAGGCTTAATGCACCTAGCTTAAAGGAGAAGTCCAGCGAAAATCTTTATTGAGGTATTGTATGGTCCCCCAAAAGTTATACAAATCACCAATATACACTTATTATGGGAAATGCACATAAAGTGCTTTTTTCCCTGCATTTACTACTGCATCAAGGCTTTACTTCCTGGATAAAATGGTGATGTCACTTCCTGGATAAAATGGTGATGTCACGACCAGACTACCAGAGCTGTGCGGGCTGTGGCTGCTGGAGAGGATGATGGCTGGGGGATGCTCAGTGTCCCTTCAGTGCCCTGTGTCCCTCATTGTCCCCCTGCCATCATCCTCTCCAGCAGCCACAGCCCCCACAGCTCTGGGAGTCGGGTCGTGACATCACCATTATATCCAGGAAGTGAAGCCTTGATGCAGTAGTGCAGGGAAAAAAAACACTTTATGTACATTTACCGTAATACGTGTATATCGGTGATTTGTATAACTTTTGGGGGGCAACATTATACTTTAATAAAAAAATTCGCCAGACTTCTTCTTTAACTACTAACTTGTACCTGGAATGATCCTTAGATTGAGAAAAGAATAACCGCATAGACAGGCCGTCCCCTGATACCCTTTACCTCAGCCTCACCACCTTTATGCACTAGCCGGACATGGCTAAGACGATAAAGCTTGAAGGAAGGTTTTGGTTATGCTTAAAGTTCCACAAATGGCTTCTGGCCTTAGGCCGGGGCCTGGAAAAATCTCTTCAGAAGGGGAATCTGATTAACCAAAGGAAGTAAAAATAACGCTCTGTGGTAGGGTAGGGACCTCTGAGGTAGCTAGTTCAAGGATTGGATAAGCAGAAATCAGCAGACAGTGGCATGAAATACATATAATCAATAGGGCAATCAGTTAGCCCTTTTCACAGTTTCTCCTTCAGTTGTGCAATATAAGGTGTAAGTCACAGTGACACCTAGTGGTGGGAGTAGCACACCACAGCTTCAGTCTGAAAGCATACACACACACAATCAGTACCAACCTATACTTGCAGAAATAAAGCAGTAGACCCCTGCTCTCGGATACTACCATCTAGGATGTGTGGAAGGCCAGATCATAGATGCACTAATTGAGACCATATTCAGAGGTCATGCTTCTCTTTTAGTGCTCATGGCCCATTTACCCAATAGTCAGCCCATGTCAAGGTACATTCTCATACGTAGGAGTTTCATTGCTTTAAAACAATGAAGGACGTCTAGCCAACAATGAAATGATTAATTACTGCAATTAAATAATGCACCCACATTGGATTTTCATAGCGTTACTGCGTGTGTGAACACATGTGGCTAGCAATTAGCCAAAGAGCGAGCAAATGCGTGCAAGTAAAATCATCATTATCGGCCACACATCTGTCTGTCTAACCAGGAGATGTGCGGCCACTAACAATGCATTTTATTGGCTGTACAAACAATACAGCGATTGAGAGGCAAGGCCACATGAACAATGTATAGCACCTTGTGATGGCACTACTTATGAGTGCTGATCACATTGATCATACTTGTTTGTGGCTGCAGACTGGGGAATGTAAAAGGGCCTTAACAGCCATAATATGAATGCAAAAATTAGGCTTCAGTCTGGGACCAGAGCTTTCTGGCTAATACATCCGCTAGACCTGCATTCTACTACAGGACATTGTAGCTCACTCTCTATGAGCACATTAAAGTCCCTAAGAGTGCCTTTACACAGAGAGAGTTATCTAAGAGATTTTTGAAGCCAAAGCCAGAAACAGACTATAAAGAGAGAACAGGTTATGAAGGAAAGACTGAGATTTCTCTTCTTTTCAAATCCATTGCTGGCTTTGGCTCCAAAAATCTGTCAGATAAATCTCTCTGGGTAAACGCACCAATAGTGAAGTTCATTAGGTATGTGTCATTTATTTCGTCATAGCTCAAAGCTAGAGGAGAGAACTTTATTCTGTAAAGTATACGCATTTATTAAGAAAGAAGTAGACAAGCGGCACTCACCAGTAGTTTCTCTTCTAACTTCATTATAGCAACATAGCAGTGCACCAAAACAGGTGCAGGTACAGGTAGGAAGGACAAACAAAAAATGTGATGGTATTTTTGTATTGATGTCCTTTATTGGTAATCTGGCACATTTTATAACTATCATATTTTCTGGCGTATAAGACGACCACCAACTTTTCCAGTTAAAGTATAGAGTTTGGAATATACTCGCCATATAAAACTACCCCTCTTCCAATGCACACCAAAAAAAAAAAAGCAAATAAAAAAACATCAGACAGCAGCGAGATCTGAGAGGCAGAGAAGAAAGTACGGTAATAGGGTACAAGGGATGCGGGTGTTTTTGAGCCCTCCCCCCCATCGCATGCGGCGACCGCAATTTCTCCAGTCTGGTCCCAAGGTTTTTCAGCACCCGCCCTATAAGACGACACCCGGCGTATAAGACAACCCCCGACTTATGAGAAGATTTTCCTGGGATAAAAAGTAGTCTTATACACAGTAAAATAAAATATTATGTTTGTAATATGAGTCAGTGCCGCTATGTTTGTTATGTATATCAGTTGTAATATATTGCCTGGCTCTGAGTGGCAATGTATTTTAGAAAGGCTTGCTGTGAGCAGGATTACAATGTAAAGTACTAAAGTTCCTGTGAGTCATCGCCTCTTTCACATACTGTACGTCTTCTCTATTTATAGCTGCTTGTATGACCCCCATATTACAAGGTATAAGGACGTGCTGACCTCCAGACATAGATTGAAAATGTACTTTGAGGCGTGCTGCGGGGATTCCCACACTCCACAACAATGTTCCGGCCCAGGTAATATAGTTTAATCCTGTTATGGTGCTATGCATAGGTCCTGTGCAGTAAGCCGGCCATGATAATATGATTAGCATGTGCATGTATTGTTATGTAACAAGTAATAGTCTACCTGTATTATTGTGCAATAGGCTGAGGGACATTGTGAACATTGGAGATATAAGCGCAATATATGTAGCTACATGGCAATTAATAGAGGGTAAAATATACTATGGTCTGATGTGGACTTGTTGGGGTAGTGGGTTGTAGGAATATAAATGAGTAGCAATGTTATTTGTATGTTAGTAAGCCTTGCTGTTAGCATGATTGTGTTGGTTTCATACATGGAATACTGACACCGTAGTTTTTGTGCCAAAACCAGAAGTGGATCCAACAGGAAAGAGAAGTACAAGTCCTCCCTTTATATTTTCTACTCATTTGAATCCACAAAAACTGCAGTGGTATTATTCCACAAAAAATTGTCGTGCGTGATTCCAGCCTTATGTTCACACTGAGGAATTCCACACTCGCCCCCGCGCCATAGACTCCATTCTAAGATCAGGCAGATTCCACCGTCCTTTCAAAGAACAGGTTCATTCTCTGGGCAGACGGTGTAATCTGCCTGACCATAGAATGGAGTCTATGGCAAGGGTGGAGATGCGCGTTGGGTAATCCACGGTTGTTTCTCTGTGTGAACACACCCTTACAACCTACTGGTACTACAATTTTTGTGATTCCTCTCTTCTTTTACATTCATCGCCTCTATTTACAGCCAGTGGCATTCCCCTATATAACATATAATGGTGCGTTTTCACGGAACGATTACTGTTCGAATTTTCGCGACTGAGCGATAATCAGCTCGTGTAAACACAGCGAACGATCAAGCGACAAGCGTGAAATCGTTCATTTTGATCTTTCAACATGTTCTCAAATAGTCATTGGTCATTCGCTAAAAATTCGCAGATCACTTCGCATAAACTTCGTCTTGTACCGATTCACCCCCTATGTGTGAGATGGGCTTAAGCGATCTTAAAACGATCACAATAACGATTTTTCCAAACAATATATCGTTCTGTTTTAACGCTGTTATTAAAAACACATTGTTACTTCTAAATCGTTAGATTGGCTGAATTATCGCTCTGTGTAAACGCAGCATAAGGCAGCAATTACTCATTGTCTCAACATAGATCTGCTGCTGCACATCTGCTCCCCAGCATGTAAAACACGATTTCTTCAGAGACAGAAACGAAGAACAGGAAGCAGAGGAGATAGGAGGCATGTCATGTTTGACATTCTGTTCTCCAGGGGTATGGCAGATCATCGTGGGTTCAGAGTAGGCGACCTCACACAAGCCAGAGATAAAGTGGATAAGTTGAATCTCGGTGATATTTTTTTTCTTATCTTTGAATCTTCATCAACTGCCCTCTATTATAGAAACATATTGAGATGGACATATTGAGGCTCCATGCAGGAGCTGTACGGTTAGCAACAAAATAGGACTGGGTCTAAACAGGATAAGGCAAAAACAACAAAAAAAACTTTCTTAAAGTTTTTTGACTTTTGTTTTTGGGCCCCTGCTTAGTCTTGACAGTTTCCTGCTTTTTGAAGGGGTACTACAATGAAGAATTACTATTTTTTAAATCAACTGACACCAGAATGTTATATAGATTTATTTGTACATTACTTCTCCCTTTAAAATCCAAAGTCTTCTAGTACTTAACAGCTGCTGTATGCCCTGCAGGAAGAGGTGTATTCTTTCAGGTCTGACACAGTGTTCTCTGCTGCCACCTCTGTCCATGACAGCAACTGTTCAAAGCAGGAAGGAAATTTCTATGGGAATTTGCTACTGATCTGGACAGTTCCTGTCACAGAGAGAGGTGGCAGCCAATAGCAAAACTCTACTTCCTGTAGGACATAGAGCAGCTGATAAGTACTGCAAGCCTAGATATAAATTTTCCCTAGAGTTCCCCTTTAAGGGATGCCATGTCCATAAGGAGTCCAGTGGTGTTTTATCACCGTGCACATAGGTCATGCTATAAGGAGCCTCATAGTCTCTATGCCCTTTGCTCCTCAGTGTTCACAAGCCTCTAGGCATGGAGCTACAATATAAGTGGATTTTATATTTCTCCGAATTCATGCACAAGCTACATTTTGCTCAAAATATTTTGTTTCATATTCAAATAATTATACTAATCTCTTGTGGGAAAAGTTTGAAATATTAATTAGAAGTATTTCCAGAACATATTTGATCATTTCTATTCCTCCCATTTTCTGACAATTTTCTATCATTCTCTCTTCCCATGTAATTATTTTCCTTGTGAACACTCAGGGAGTCGACAATCCACAGCGAGGATAATTGCAGATGCTGGTGGATTACCATTGCGGCAGACTTAGCATCTTGACACCTGTGTATGCCTCTCGCTAGCTGCGCTTCTATGTAAGACTTGTACTCACTGATGTGTTTACCGCGTCTTTATTGGCTATACATCTAATTAGGTTGTATTGTATTGTGATCATCTCCGTATGAGTGTTCTCTTACCCCACATGTTGCAAATGACGGCGTTTGTGCTTAGAACGTAAAAACTCCCATTACCTATAGTGAGAGCTCGCTTCCTTATCCGAGCGCTTCTTGTAATTCCTGGGAAATAATTAGGCAGCTGGGAGATGGCTTTGTGTTGTGTTTGTGAATGTCAGGTGTGTTTCTATTCTCTTCTCCAAGCTGTCCTGTCTGTGCGGATGACGCCACTCACCTGTGCAGCTGTGTACGGTATATATTTCAGTTCTTTAAGATGGCCATACACCCTTAATAACTAAAGGCTGAGCAATCAGTTATCTCTCCCATCCTCGCCATAGCATTTAAAGGGGTACTCCAGTGACATTTTTGTTTCTTTGAAATTACCTGGTGTCAGAAAGTTTTTTAGATTTGTATTTTACTTCTTTTTAAAAAAAATTTCAAGTCTTCCAGTACTTATCAGCTGCTGTACGCCCTACAGGAAATGGTGGATTTTTTTCAATTTGACACAGTGCTCTCTGCTGACATCTCTGTCCGAGGCAGGAACTGTCCAGAGCAGTAGCAAATCTTCCATAGAAAAACTTATCCTTCTCTAGACAGTTCCTGTCACAGACAGAGGTGGCAGCAGAGAGCACTGTGTCCGACTGAAAAGAATACACACTATTTCTGCAGTACATACAGCAGCTGATAAGTATGGAAAACATGAGATTTTTATATAGAAGTAAATTACAAATCTGTATAACTTTCTGACACCAGTTGATTTGAAAGAAAAAGATTTTTGCCGGAGTACCCCTTTAACTTGTTTTTCCTACTGCCTGACCACACTGCTGACTCATTTGATGCTGTCAGAAAATGTTGCACAGTTGTGGATTTTGCTGCTAATCCGCAGCATATCCACAATACCTGCTGAATTATTCAAGTTGTTAAAGGGAATCTCTCAGCTGCAATTCACACATTTTAAATTGCTGACACAGTAATAGCTGTTAGGACAAGGAGACACATGGTACCTTTTGTAGCAACCCAGGGTTGCTAGGTGTAACTTGCAAGAGCAGGTGTTGCGGTACCACTGCAGGACGTGACATACCTCCCAAGTGTCACTCTTTAGGAGGGACAGTCCGTACTTTTGACCCACGTCCCTCTTTGCCCAATACATGTCCCTGCATTATATGCATTAATAAACTTTTTATGTTGCTCTAGAAAGTGTCTGGTTTCTTACTGTATAACAGACCCAAACCTGCATATTATTCCATCATATAGTGAAGTGTTGGATCCTAAAAATTACTGAAAAGAGAGAGAGCACCATAGGCAGACATAGCCTGAGACCGCAAGCTATAGCAGTAACTGAGATGGCTAAGTTAGCCGCTCACCTTTGGCGGTTTTGCTCCGAGCCCAATACCGCCAGTCACTTGGACATAAAAACCGTCTGCTGCCTTTCCTGGGTGGCCGGAGAATCGGTGGGAAATCAATGGAAGATCGCAACAGGAAGGTCCCAACTTTCAGGGGTCCCAGGGTGTCAAGGCGCTGAATGGCTTGCAGAGCGCTTCTCTCGGAGAGATGATGGGAGGCGTAGTTGTATCAAAAGAACAAGAAAAGTCACCCTCTTCGTCAGATCCATCATCCTAAAAATGTATATATTCAGATGAATCATGTGACATTATGGCCCCTTTTACACATAATTTCACACATGCACATCATATGGCTCCATACACACAGGTGTAGGTGTTATGTGTTGGGGGACATAATCCATGCAGCAAAAAATTATTAATCCTATGTGCGTCTGTGTAATTTTTTTTTACGGTGGGTCCCTGCAAATCCGGAGAGTTACTGAAACACATTGGTAATCCTGTCCAAAGTTATGGGTCAGCAATTACAGACAGGTTTACTGATATGTGAATGGGACCTAAGGATGCAGTCACACATAGAAGTTCTGCTACAGATAAGCAGATATCAATGTACCGTATTTTCCGGCGTATAAGGCGACTGGGCGTATAGCATGACCCTGACTTTTAAAGAGATTGTCAGGGGTTCGCCTTATACGCCGGAAAATGTTAAGCCCTGCCTGACAGCCCTGCTGCGGTCAGGCAGAGGTTAACTGCAGCTAAATTATGAAAACAAAAAAACTTACCTAGGCCCGTTCCCGGCCTCCGCAAGTCTTCTTCTCCGCTCCCGTTCCCGGCGCAGCCAGTGTGACGTACACTGACTGCGCCGGGGATGCCCGATGCTCTCCCGAGCAGCCAAGTGTCTAATTGGAGACACTCGGCTGCTCGGGAGAGCATCGGAAGATAGACAGAGGCTTCAGGAGGCTCCGGAAGTACCCGAAGCTCCTGTCATTCAACCAGGAGCGGAGAAGGTGCGTGGAGGCCGGGAACTGGCCCAGGTGAGTTAACTGTTTTTTTTTGTTTTTTTTTTAAATGGTCGCCCCATACGGTAGGGATGGGGCCATTTTTGAGCGCATCCCCCCCCCCCCACCACCACTGTATGGGGCGACCATAGTCGGCGTATAAGACGACCCGACAAAATTTTTCGGGGTTAAAAAGTCGTCTTATACACCGGAAAATACGGTAACTAAATGAATCTATCTGCAGCAGATCCTGTATGTGTGATGGCATCAGTCTGCAGCAGATCCTGTATGTGTGATTGCATCAGTCTGCAGCAGATCCTGTATGTGTGATGGCATCAGTCTGCAGCAGATCCTGTATGTGTGATTCCATCAGTCTGCAGCAGATCCTGTATGTGTGATTGCATCAGTCTGCAGCAGATCCTGTATGTGTGATTGCATCAGTCTGCAGCAGATCCTGTATGTGTGATTCCATCAATCTGCAGCAGATCCTGTATGTGTAATTGCATCCTTGAATTAAAAAGTATAGAAATGTCTATTGGTGCATTTACACAGAGAGATTTATCTGACAGATTTTTAAAGCCAAAGCCAGGAACAGACTATAAACAGAGAACAGGTCATAAAGGAAAGACTTGGATTTCTCCTCTATTCAAATCCATTCCTGGCTTTGGCTGTTAAAATCTGTCAGATAAATCTGTCTGTGTAAATGCACCCTAAAAAGCTTTCCTAGAGTGAACCACAAGTGTCACAACTCTTGTAAGTAGAACAGGTGTAGGTAGTCCCTGTAGTGTATGATGCAGGGCAGAACCACAGAGTCTAGCAGAATTAACTAGTAAATAGTTTACTAAATTTTTAAAGCAGCAATACATACTATACAGTGTCTCTCTTGAATAAAGTGCTAACGCCACAGAAATACTGATTCCCTTGAGCTGGGTACTTGGAATACTTGAATAGACATAGATATATAAGTATAGTTTAGATAATTGCAGCCTCTCACTGGTAGGAATATACTTGTCTGGCTTGAGATAGTGGTAGTAGACTGACAGTTGGTTCAGGGTAAATGGGGTCCTATCCAGACCCTAATGTAGTGACAATAGACTTACTGTTGTAGTATCTCCCGCAGACTCTTGAATTGCTTCTCTAGTACTTTCTGCAGACTTTTGCAGAGCTTGAATAGAAGAATAGCTGCCCAGCATAGGTAGGACCTTCATCCCAGAGTATACCTGCTCCAAGACACTGCACTTTCATATATCCAGTGTGCTTTCAGGATGTAGATTTTTATTCTCTGGTACAAAAAATCAAAGAGACTTTCCTGAGCTCCTGATCTTCTGTAGACTGGAATGCCTCCCCCTCCCTGCATGATTGACACCTGGAAGCTCCTTCTCTCTCCCCTCTCCCTCTTTAATTGACACCTGGAAGCTGAGTCCCAAGCAGGGTCAGTTATGGGAGGGGGAGTAAGGAGGTGTTAGGGTATGGGCACACTAAGGAAATCATGCAAATAACTTGCCACAGATTCCGCTGCTCATCCCTGCACGCCCGCGCTTCACTCTCCGCCCATGTCATAGATTTCATTCTATACTCTTTCATTCTATATTCTATACCGCCTGAAGAATGAACTGGACGGCGGAATCCACCTGACCATAGAATTGAGTCTATGGAACCGGCAGAACTAGTAGCGAGTTAACCGCAAGAATTCCGTAGTGTGCACATAGCCATAGCTTGCTGCAGTTCAGGAGCTTAGGAAAGTCCCTTTGACTCTTCGTACTATATAATACTATATAAGCACAGGAGGGTATAAGAAAGGTGCCATGTGTCTCCTGGCCCTGAGGGTACAAACACACACAGCAGATACGCAGCAGATATGCAGCAGATTTGGTTGTGCAGATTTTATGCTGTGTTCAGTTATTTAGATCTAATCTGCTGCGTATCTGCTGCGTATTTGCTGCGTATCGCAGCAGTAAATACGCAGCGTATATGCCGTGTGTGTTTGTACCCTAAAAGCTATCTAACAGTGTCAGCAGTTTGAAACATGAATTGCAGCAGATTCCCTTTAATGAGGGAACTCTGCAATACATCTGCAGATAATGCAACACATTTATTATTTTTTGGATTTAAAGTCCGCACCACAGGTCAATTTCTACTGCACTTTTTTTTTGCACGGATTGCAGTTGAGATTTACAAAATATCATCCACTTTACTAGTGTTGTAAATGCTGTTCATTCCTATCCAGCTGATGGGACGGGAACTCCCACCTAGGAATCTTCAGAGGGCTTTATAGAAAAGGACAGGGTAATCTCCCATTGGTGGGGAACTTTCTGGAAAGGACACAACCTTGGTGTGTGATAGGTGCAAGTGTGTCAGGCAGTGCTTCCCAACCTTTTCCACCTTGGGGCGCCCCTTAGGAAAAAAATTTAGCTCGGGACACCCTTACTAAATATTGTAGTACACAATATAAAAAAACACCATTTTGTGACTCACAGGTGACGTCTTCTTTAATCCGAGACGTGGCTTTCCCTTCTCTTCTCTATTCGGTCCAGACCACCGTGACGATTTCTTCCAGCTCCAATTCATCTCTTCAGAACCTGCCAGACAGACATCTTAGGCTCGGCACATTTCTAGCAACTTGCTTCCCTTTCTCTCTCCTATAGCTTCCCAAACTGTATACCCCCACACAATAATAATGCCCCATGCTGTGCCCCCACATAGTAATAATGCCAACTGTTGTGCCCTCCATATAGTAATAATATACCCCTAGTGTGCCTTTCATCATAATAATGCCCCTTATGCTTTTCCCCTCAGCATAAATGCCCTCCTCCCTGCTCTGCCTCTAGTAATAATGTTCTCCATGCTGCCCCCCTCAGTATAAATGCCCCCGACTGCCCCTAGTAATAATTTCCCCCATGCTGCCCCCCTGCCTGCCCCTAGTAATAATTTCCCCAATGCTGCCCCCATCAGCATAAATGCCCCCCTGCTTGCCCCTAGTAATAATTTCCCCCATGCTGCCCCCATCAGCATAAATGCCCCCTGCTTGCCCCTAGTAATAATTTCCCCAATGCTGCCCCCATCAGCATAAATGCCCCCCTGCTTGCCCCTAGTAATAATTTCCCCCATGCTGCCCCCCTCAGTATACATGCCCCCCTGCCTTCCCCTGGTAATAATGTCCCTCATGCTGTCCCCCTCAGTATAAATGCCCCCCTGCATGCTGTGCCCTTGGTAATAATGGCCCCAATACTGCCCTCCTCAGTATAAATGCCCCCTCCCTGTCCCTAGTAATAATTCCCCGCATGCTGTCCCCCTCAGTATAAATGCCCCCTTGCCTGTCCCTAGTAATAATTCCCCTCATGCTGCCACCCTCAGTATAAATGCCCCCTGCCTGCCCCTAGTAATAATTTCCCCCATGCTGCCCCCTCAGTATAAATGCCCCCCTGCCTACCCCTGGTAATAATGTCCCCCATGCTGTCCCCCTCAGTATAAATGCCCCCTTGCCTGTCCCTAGTAATAATGTCCCCCATGCTGTCCCCCTCAGTATAAATGCCCCCTGGCATGCTGTGCCCCTGGTAATAATGTCTCCCATGCTACTCCCCTCAGTATAAATGCCCCCCTGCCTGCCGATAGTAATAATTCCCTCATGCTGCCCCCCTCAATATAAATGCCCCCTGGCATGCTGTGCCCCTAGTAATAATTCCCCATGCTGCTCCCCTAAGTATAAATGCCCCCCTGCCTGCCGCTAGTAATAATTTCCCCCATGCAGCCCCCCTTAGTATAAATGCCCCCCTGCCTGCCCCTGGTAATAATATCCCCCATGCGCGGCCACAGCTTCTAGGGATATTAAAGTGACAGTGTCACAATTCCCACTGGGATCCCGCAGCACCCCTGGCTGGTTCTCCCGGCACCCCAGTGGAAACGCTGTTGTAAGGTATCCAGCTCAAGGATTGAACAGCAAAGTTGCAAACATAACAAGAGACAAGTGGAACCTATTAAAATAACTTTAGCTGTGAGAACAGTGAGACACCTAGGGGTGAAATAGTAAAGTGCAGACCTTCAGCCCAGAGCATAGAAATACATAGTACGTGATGACAGATGTGTTAGGAAGAAAAGTGGCACAGTATTGGGACACTACATAATGCTCCCTGTATTGGGACACTACATAATGCTCTTGTAGGGCAGCTTCACACGTAGCGAATCACAGCGGATTTTACGCTGCAAGTTCCACAGCTAAATATGCTGTGATTCCCGCTACTGTGTGTATTAGTGGGGGTTACATTCTCGCAGCAGAATTGTCATTCTGCTACAAGTATGTAAATGCCGGCCCCCTTAACCCGTGGCTGCCCGTAGCATACTTTACCTGGTCCTCGCTCTGGATGCCTCTAAGGAGCGCTCCAGCTGGGCCGAACCCACGGGAGCTGAGAGCCTCAGATGCAGCCAGACTATGGACCAGGTAAAGTATGCTCCGGGCGGGGGCTGGTTAAGGGGGCCGGCAATAACAATTCCACTGCTAGTATGTAACCCCACTCAAACTCACAGTAGCGGGAATCAAAGCGGATTCCACTGCGGAATACACAGTGTAAAGTCCACTGCGATTCCGTTACATGTGAAACCACCCTTAAGGTGGTCACACAGGGGGACCCTAACTATCTGTCAGCTGAACGTTCACACAGCCGTCATCTTTCTCTCTCCCAATCTCTCTATATACATGAAAAATTTTTCATGGCCACTGCCAGACAGCTCCAATAGCAACTTATCTCTTTGAGACCAAAAGGAACAGGTAGTTAAAATCTAACATTCCTGACCGTTTTGTTTTTTTCACTGACATCATCAGTCAGGGAAGATTCTGGAGGTCCTATACATTTTAGACCATTGGACGGTCCTGCCGAAATAAGCCGCTTTGGCCAACTTTTGACTAAAATATATAGACCTGATGGATTTTATCAGGATATTCAGGGTGAATAATCAGTGCAGTAGGCAGGGGGAGAACGAGGGAACAAGTGGCTCATAAGTAGAGAGACAAGCATTTTTCTTTCTGAGAAGGACAGCCTGATTTTCCTGTAACAAATTCTCTACGTGTTTTAACAGATTCCTTTTCATTGAACTATAGAGAGTGTTTGGGAGCTCCAGCCACATATCACACAAAGAGGCTTCTCTTATTCTTCTATGCTCTTTGAAATAAACCTGTGTGAAGCCAGCGGATGTAAGGACCCAAATACAAACTAACATTCAGCTGATATCATTTGCCTTTTATTCAGACGGACCAGCAGTGCAGATTCCTTCTAAAATTAATATTCTATTTTCTACCTCTAATCGAAGTAACAAGAGGTTCTCATCTTGGGTCTATATCTTTTATTGCTTGCTAATTCTACTTGTCAAGGTGTTGCTCATAACGTAGTTGAGAAGAGAAGAAGATACTCATGTTTAGATATCTGTCATCTGACCTCCTTATGCCTTATAGTGTTGGGGTACCCGTCCTGCTAGGGTAGTACGAGGTCCCAGGTCCCTGCGCTGGGTTGAGCAGACTTTCCAAGACTTCCCAGAATAGCTGTGTGTTACAGTAGGATATGTAGGCTTTAAAAGCAGCTCTGTCCTACTGGGGTCAGTACCTAGCCTAAGGTATACTGCCCTGTGTAGTGTAGCTTGAAGCCCTGGCGTTGACATGGTTTGCCTCAGAGCATGTCCTCCTGAGGGGTCTAGCACTGCATGCTAGCAGTCATTAACCGCAAAGAAGAAATCTGCGTCTTGGTCCCTGACAAGGGTCCTAGCCTCAGCCAGGCCCTGGCTTCACTGCAGCAGGAACTGCTCTCTGTGTGTGTCTTGCTCTCTCTACTGACTAAAGTAGACCCTCCCACCAGGAACTAGCACCTTTTGTAGGGTTCCCTTAGCTAGTGTAGGATTGTTTGGGCTGTGCGTGCAAAAGAGAGAAGAGAGGTGATAGGGCAGAAAAATGAGGGAAACAGGCCTGCACCTGTGACAGGATAAAAAAACAACATGTGATAAAATACAGTCAACCCAATGCTTCCTTCGGCTCAATATACTATACACAAAGAATACAACAGCGACACCTACTGGGGGAAAAACAAACAATACACTTTTTCTTCATCCCTCTGAGAACCTGAGTATCTTTGCCCAGATGCATAAGAAACTTAGTGGCACCCCTGTGCTGGGACACTACACCAGTTTATGTCAGCTTGACACTGCTCAGAGAGTGGTGCGAGCAGTGTGAGGATTTCCAGAAACTTGCATAGACTTTCTATAACATATTTATTGAGGGTACAATATGTTCAAAACTATTTACTGTGCAGCACTTTGGGGGATTATATGTGTAGTGAGTTGCTGAGTGTGCTACTATTTTCAGAAGCCATTATTTTGGGGGTACTGAGTATATGGCCCTGTTTTTTGCAAACACCCTTGTCAGACTATTACACCCAGTTGACATATGATAATTGTGGGAATTTTGCAGCGGGCAAGTAAGGCAAATTCCCACAATACCCATCTGATCATCAACTTGGTGTAATAGCCGAAGTCTGACAAGGGTGCTCCTGATATCCCTACATCACTGCAAACACTTCAAGGAAAGACCTCAATGAATCTTGGACTCATGGCTTAAGATTTCTCGCCAAAACCTTTGGAGGGCGAGTGTGCATCTGGCATAAACAGCATAAAGCTATCCTGTAGGGTTCAACAAGCCTGAGGTGGCATGCTATAGTCTGGAGAATGTTTTCCTGGCATCATACTACAATCTTTGAATAGGAAACACTATAAGAAACTGTTAGCTGACCATCTGCATCCATATTTGGATGGAGGAACACAACAATGAATTCTTCCCACTGTCTTGGTCCCCAAACCCCAATGAAAATGTGTGGGATATGCTGGAACAGGTTGTGAGATCTGCTCCCAACTCTCTGAAAAATCTACACCATGGAGGATGTTCACACCTTCTAGAATCTCTTCCCTGTTGTCTGCAAGCTGTGATTGCCCTGAAACCATGGTTCATGGCCCTGTTATTGCATACCTCCCAACTATCCCGGGTCCGGCGGGACAGTCCGGGACAGCCCCTATGTGTCCCGTTAGTGCCCAGCCCCCACACCCCAGTACACTGGCAAAACAGGAGACATCGGCGTCATGCTCTGCCAAAACTCTTGTGGCCGAAGGCATCATTCTGCCTCCGGCCACTAGAGGCGCTCTTTCCCCTATAGCTCCAGCACATGAGAGATGTTACTCATGCACATAGAACAGGGAGAGACGACACTGGAGAACAGAGGAGCCCAGCTGCAGAGCTGAGTTCATGGATTTTTTAGTTTTTTACTGTACAGGGGGCATTGTCCACATGGGAGAGAGGAGTACTGCCTACCAGGGGGCAATGGCTACCTGGGGGGGGGGGGGGGCTTACTACCAGGGGGCAATGGCTACCTGAGGGGGGATTACTACCAGGGGCAATGGCCACCTGAGGGGGGCTTACTACCAGGGGGCAATGGCTACCTGAGGGGGGGTTTACTACCAGCCAGGGGGCAATGGCTACCTGAGGGGGGGGGGGGGCTTACTACCAGGTGGCAATGGCTACCTGTGGGGGGGGTTACTACCAGGTGGCAATGGCTACCTGGGGGGGGCTTACTACCAGGGGCCAAAGGCTACCTGAGGGGGGGGGCATACTACTAGGGGCAATGGCCACCTGAGGGGGGGTCCTTACTACCAGGGGGCAATGGCTACCTGAGGGGGGACTTACTACCAGGGGACAATGGCAGCTGCATACTGCTCCACAACTACAACCCCCAGTATGTCCTGACAGCTGCATACTGCTCCATATCTACAACCCCCAGCATGTCCTGACAACTGCATACTGCTCAACTACAACCCCCAGCATGTCCTAACAGCTGCATACTGCTCCACAACTACAACCCCCAGCATGTTCTAACAGCTGCATACTGCTCCATAACTACAACCCCCAGCATGTCCTGACAGCTGCATACTGCTCCACAACTACAACCCCAACTGCAGCCCTCCAGATGTTGCAAAACTCCCATCAGGCCTGGATATGTAAAGCTTTGCTGGAGGACTGCGAGTTTGACACAGACAATGCTCTGTAAGCTGCAGCTGCTGCCTGTTACATGTTATATATACTAATACATTGTATACAACTCAGACTGTACAGCACAGGACTGGATATAGGTTTTCTATACTGATACACTGTATACAGGACTGGACATAGGTTCTCCATACTGATACATTGTATACAGGATTGGATATAAGTTCTCTATACTGACACACTGTATACAGTACTGGATATAGGTTTTCTATACTGATACACTGTATATAGGACTGGATATAGGTTTTCTATACTGATACATTGTATACAGGACTGGATATAGGTTCTCCATACTGATACACTGTATACAGGACTGGATATAGGTTCTCTATACTGATACATTGTAAACAGGACTGGATATAGGTTCCCTATACTGATACATTGTATACAGGAGGAGTCTTACTATACAGAGCGGTCTTACTACTATATAAGGGCACAGAGGTGGCGTATCTACTATATGAGGGCACAGAGGTGGAGTATCTACTATATGAAGGCACAGAGGTGGCGTATCTACTATATGAGGGCACAGTGGGGGCTTATCTACTATATGAGGGCACAGAGGGGCCTAAGTACTATTTGAGGGTCCACAGTAGGCCTAAACACTTCAGGGTGGCCTAGAGTGAGCACTGTTACAGTAAGGAGCAATATAGATGGGGACTTTGTATAGATGGTGAGGATGGTGCAAAAGCAAAAAGCCTAAAATATTTGTCTGGCAGATTCTTCAGGGACAAGGTATTGCCAGAAGTGGTTTTCATGATTGACTGTAGCAGATGAAGAAGAAAAGAAAAAGTGAGCAATTCCGATCAGAGAAGACGCCCCCCTGTGAGTCACTGAATGTAGCTGTACTGTAATCACATATGTGGTGTAAAGAATATGGTGTAAAGAGCCTGTGCAGCATTTGTATTCACCTCCATATGGGTCAGTGTATTGGAGATACTGGTCTTTGTATAGTGGATGTTCTGTAGTAATGGTATGGGGGTATAAGTCACAATGCGGCGATATTTGTTTTTTATATAATAGTAATAGGTGACGTGGATATGAGGGTGAGGCTATGGGGGCATGGTTATGGGGAGGGCATGGTTATAGGGGGCGTGGTGCATTGCCGTAACTGCCCCTCTTCCCTCCAAGCAAAAATTGGGATGTATGTTATTGTATTGAGCAAGACCTTATTTACACATCCAGCATGTGAGCTGTACCTGGTGCTTTCCTGTACCAGAGGTACATTTGTGTTTGTGGACATGAAGTATATATATTTTGTGTATGGTGTATGTGTATGTATAGTCTGTGTGCATGTGTTTGTATTATCTATGCGCATATGTAATGTACATTTGTTTAGATGTGTAGATGTGTGTATCTGCATGTATGTGTGGGTAGTATGCATGCATACTGTATAATTACTTTATACCTGTGTATGGTGTGTGTACTATGTATGGATATAGGTATTATGCATTTCTTTATATCTGTGTATGTATTGGGCATATTTGTATGTAATATGTATGTACACGTTATGTGCACTTACCTGTAACTCCCCCTCCCACACATAAACCAGCTGAGTATACAGGACTGGATATAGGTTCTCCATACAGATACACTGTATATAGGACTGGATATAGGTTCCCTATACTGATACATTGTAAACAGGACTGGATATAGGTTCTCTATACTGACACACTGTATACAGGACTGAATATGGCTTCTTTATGCTGATACATTGTATACAGGACTGGATATAGGTTCCCTATACTGATACATTGTATACAGGAGGGGTCTTACTATATAGGAGGGGTCTTACTATTATATAATGGCACAGAGGTGGCGTATCTACTATATGAGGGCACAGAGGTGGCGTATCTACTATATGAGGGCACAGAGGTGGCGTATCTACTATATGAGGGCACAGAGGTGGCGTATCTACTATATGAGGGCACAGAGGTGGCGTATCTACTATATGAGGGCACAGAGGTGGAGTATCTACTATATGAGGGCACAGAGGTGGCGTATCTACTATATGAGGGCACAGTGGGGGCTTATCTACTATTTGAGGGCACAGAGGGGCCTAAGTACTATTTGAGGGTCCACAGTAGGCCTAAACACTTCAGGGTGGCCTAGAGGGAGCACTGTTACAGTACATATGTACGAGGTGTATGTGTATGTATAGACTGTGTGTATGGTGCATGTGTGTGTATTATCTATGCGCATATGTAATGTACATTTGTTTAGATGTGTAGATGTGTGTATCTGCATGTGTGTGTGTGTGTGTGTGGGTACTATGCATGCATATAGGTAATTACTTTATACCTGTGTAGGGTGTGTGTACTATGTATGGATATAGGTAATATGCATTTCTTTATATCTGTGTATGTATTGGGCATATTTGTATGTAATATGTATGTACACGTTATGTGCACTCACCTGTAACTCCCCCCCCCCCCACACACACACACACATAAACCAGCTGAGTATACAGGACTGGATATAGGTTCTCCATACTCAGCTTCCAGGTGTCAATTAAGCAGGAAGGGAGAAGAGAGGAGATTTTTTAGCTATTCAGGAGCTTGGAGAAGCCTTTTTGACTCTTTGTACCAGAGAGTAAAAACATTTTCTATTCTAAGGAAGCACAGACAAATATATTGAAGGTACCATGTGTCTTCTTGACCTAACAGCATCTAACAGTGTCAGCAGTTTGGAACATGAATTACAGCTGACAGAGTCCATCCATTAAGGGTGCCTTTACACACACCATATCTGCAGCGGATTTCATGCTGCAAATTTGCAGCAAAATCTGCTGTGGGTCCAGTGCCTGTTCATCCCTACAAGAATACATACTTGTATGTAAGTAACCCCTCTGCCGGCCAGAGCATACATCACCTGCTCCCTGCCCCACCTTGCTTCAGGGGTTCCCGACATCTGCTTGTCCCGCTCAACCAATCAGCGAGCTGCCCTGCCGCAGCCACTGATTGGCTAAGCGGGATGTCCAGCCGAGAACCCCCGAAGCAAGCCGGAGCGGGGAACAGGCGATGTATGGCGGGGAGTTAACTTACATACTCATTTTCAGTCATTTTCGACCAGGTTCTGTGTATATCACGGCTTCAGCTCCTTTAGCTGCAATGTCACATACTTGGCTGATGGATTGCCTGCTCAGCCAGTCAATGACTGCAGTGGTGTCCATCCTCAGTCAGTGATTGGCTGAGCGGGCGATCCATCAGCCCAGTATGTGACGTTGTAGCTGGAGGAGCTGCAGGAGGCCGGTGGCTACTGGATATTATTAAGGAAGAGCTACACTATAGACAGGAGTGGAGCTGTTTCTGGGAGAAGGCTGTGTTCACAAAATGCGGATATCTGTTGCGATTTTTAACATGCATTTTGACTGGTGAACTTATTGAGAGACTTTGGAGTTCACCAACCAACTCGCATCATAAATATCCAGGTAGGGATCTCCTCCTTCTCTATTCATTTCAACAGCTTTATTTATAATACTCTTTGGCCGCCCTTTCCACATACAATTACATCAGATTGTCAGCAGTCTCCTTCATGTTAATAAATCCGCTGTATTTAACCGTATACCAGTGGATTCTAAACTGAGTGAACTGTAGTCTATAGAAATGTCTGTGAACCACAAGTGTCCCTCCAAAAAGTTAGGAGGTAGGGAAAAAGGTCTGACTAAAAAAGCATTATGGGGAAGCTTGATGTCATGTGTTTTCAGTCATCATCATAATAAACTTTACAGCAATGGAGCAGCTTTATCAACCTGCCAGAGACAAAACACGGTCTGATCAACCAATCACAGCTCACCTTTCATAGCTTAACAAACTCTTATAAAATTAAAGCTGAGCTTTGATTGTTTGCTATGGGCAAGTTAGACTGTCTTATGGTGCGTTTACACACACAGATTTATCTGACAGATCTTTGAAGCCAAAACCAGGAACAGACTATAAACAGGGATCAGGTCATAAAGGAAAGACTGGGATCTATCCTCTTTTCAAATCCATTCCTGGCTTTGGCTTTCAAAATCTGTCAGATAAATCTTTCTGTGTAAACGCACCATAAGTTACGCATGGCAACCAATCACAGTTCAGCTTTTATTTTACCAGAGTAATTTGAGAAACAAAAGCTGAGCTGTGATTGGTTGCTATGGGCCACATGAAACCATATTATTTAGTGTTCTTAGTGAGGCCTAACCATAAGCTGTTTGCTTGGTCACAAGTGTGTTTAGCGACCTCTGCAGTAAAGCGCATTGACAGTCATTAATAGGTTAATTCTTCAGATGTGTTTACCTGCAGTAACCATGGCAACCATGCACTGTGATGACAGGCGCTTATGTCATAGAGAAGGTTCCATAAAGCACCCCACCGAGCCCTGATCAGTGCCATCTTGGATGAGCCAGAGGACCTTGAGCTTTACACTTTACTGCCCCCTACCCTTGATGTAATTTGGAGGTTCTAGAAGCGGAAAAGGGGTGGTCCGTTTTAGACTACCCCTTCATCAAGTCTCCACCATCTTGAGAAGTGGACCTGGATCTGTGAGGGAGAAGAGATACATCCGCCATCAATAAGGTGACAGATATTGCAGCCAGATCTCTCTCATATCCAGTTTATTATATTTATAGTATGGTGCTACCCTCTAAGCCTAGGGGCAGCTCTCCAGCCATGGCTCCCTCGAGGTTTCCCCCACAGGGGTTTTTCCTCGCCTGAGTGCTGGAGAGTGACTGTGAGTCAGGGGTCTGCCATTTTCAGAGTCCTGTAATTTTAAATAAAATTGGCACCATTTGACACCTGATTACAATGTGTTGTGTCTTTATTATGCTTTCTTTGGTGTAACTTATTATGTTTGGGAGTTGGGGATCCATCACATATAGCAGAGTCATAAAGCTGGACACCTGCCTGCTACACAGATCCATCACCTGCACAATGAGAGCAAGTAGTATAGAGCAGTGGACGGTAGAACTCCTGCATGTACGTGTGTATCCCTGGATTAAAGGGACACTCAAATCTTGAAGAAAAAACATGCATCGCAAGGTTTATACCTACCTACCGGTTTGTCAAAAGGTTTTTTCAAGTGACAGGGTCACACCAATCACAGCATATCATAGCAACATGGACACCATCGTACATATACATCATGTATCATATATATGTTCATATGTACATCATATATACTGTATGTTGCAGGGAAATTATAAATTCAGGGATATCATCAAACCCCTAAGGATTTGATATGCGTATCGTGCATGTGTGTGTGCTATGCAGGGCCGGGACAAAGGGTAGGCAGGCAGTGGCGTAGCCACCGTGGTCGCGGGGGTCGCCGCCGCGACCGGGCCCGCCACAAGGGGGGCCCGCGGGGCCCCCGATCAATCACTCTTGTGACTGCAAGCATTGTTTTGCTTGCGGTCACAAGAGTCTGGCTCCGTCTTTCCCACGGCTGCTGCGCGGCTGCCGGGGGTGTCGCGTCTTACCCCCGGCAGCGCGCGCATCCCAGAACTCCCTGCGCGCCTTGGGCCCTGACTTCCGGTTTCCGGCGCGCAGGGAGTTCTGGGATGCGCGCGCTGCCGGGGATAAGACGCAACACCCCCGGCAGCCGCGCAGCAGCCGGGGACAGATGGAAGGAGTGAGGATCAACGTGGGAGCGCGATGTCAGGTGAGTTAAGTTTTGTTTTTTTATCAGCCTGTACGGGTGGGGGGAAAGAGGGGGCCATCAATGAGGGTGGGGGGAAAGGAGGGGGGCATCTATGAGGGTGGGGGGGAAGGAGGGGGGCATCTATGAGGGTGGGGGGGAAGGAGGGGGGCATCTTTGAGGGTGGGGGGAAAGGAGGGGGGCATCTATGAGGGTGGGGGGAAGAGGGGGGCATTTATGAGGGTGGGGGGAAAGAGGGGGGCCATCTATGAGGGTGGGGGGAAGGAGGGGGCCATCTATGCGGGTGGGGGGAAAGAGGGGCCATCTATGAGGGTGGGGGGAAAGAGGGGCCATCTATGAGGGTGGGGGGGGGAAAGGGGACCATCTATAAGGGAGGGAGGAAGGGGACCATCTATAAAGGGGGGGAAAGGGGACCATCTATAAGGGAGGGGGGGGGAAGGGGACCATCTATAAGGGAGGGGGGGAAGGGGACCATCTATAAGGGAGGGTGGGGGGAGAGGGGGCCATCTATAAGGGAGGGTGGGGGGAGAGGGGACCATCCATAAGGGAGGGTGAGGAGAGAGGGGGCCATCTATAAGGGAGGGGGTAGAGGGGGCCATCTATAAGGGAGGGGGTAGAGGGGGCCATCTATAAGGGAGGGGGTAGAGGGGGCCATCTATAAGGGAGGGGGGGGGGGAAAGGGGACCATCTATAAGGGAGGGGGGGGAAGGGGACCATCTATAAGGGAGGGTGGGGGGAGAGGGGGCCATCTATAAGGGAGGGTGGGGGGAGAGGGGACCATCCATAAGGGAGGGTGAGGAGAGAGGGGGCCATCTATAAGGGAGGGGGTAGAGGGGGCCATCTATAAGGGAGGGGGTAGAGGGGGCCATCTATTTGGGGGGGCAACATAGGGGGAGAGGGAATACACAGAGGGGGGCATATATTATTAGGAGGTCACATAGAGTCAGGGCTACCCACTAAATGAGGGTGTAAAGGGGACAATACAGATGTGCAGTGTGTAGAGAGATGGAGATGGTGTCAGAGTGTGGAGCCTAATATGTCTGTCTGGCAGATTCTGTGGATTCGTGGCTCGGAGAAGTTCTCATAACGGCCTAGGACGGATGGAGAAGAAGATGAAAAGGAAAGAACTCCGATCAGAAAAGACGTCTCCTGTGAGTCACCTGATATAACTGCACAGTAATGTATATGGTGTATAGAGCCTGTGTAGAGCTGGGGCCACCTCTATATGACTGGATGAGGTGATTTAGTATACTGGATTTGGTCAGTAACAATATGGTGGTGATGGTAGTGGTTGTGGTGTGGCGGTAATGTTTCCTCCCTATATACTGGTATTACTGGTAATATTGGTCTCAGTATACAGGATTTGGTCGGTAACAGTATGGCGGTAATAGGTAATATCTGTCTTGGTGTGTGTGTGTGTGTGTGTGTATATATATATATATATATATATATATATATATATATATATATATATATACAGTGGTACCTTGGTTTAAGAGTAACTTCGTTTAAGAGCGTTTTGGTTTAAGAGCTCACAGTTTTTCAAAATTGTGACTTGGTTTAAGAGCATTGCTTTGGTTTAAGAACTTCCTGTATTGGGTGGGAGCGCGAGTGGAGAAGGGGCATGGCCTGCATAGCGGGGTCTACAGCACTGTACACTAAACACCTTCCAAATCATAGCAGATCCCCTTCAGGCTGGGGCTTACATCAGGGGACAGGACTGTGTGGGGGGGGGGGGGTAATCTCTCCATAGCTGTAACCCCTCTCTCCCCGGACAGAGAGTGCTGTATGTATGTGCCCACATCTGCCCTGCTCATTCCTTCATGCTCCCTGCAGTCTCTGTCAGCCCGTGTGTTTCCCATCCTCTCCATTACTGTACAGTACAGAATAATAAATATATTTGGGGTGTGGAACCAATTGTCTGCATTTACATGATTTCTTATAGGAAAATTTGCTTTAGTTTAAGAGTGGATTTGGATTACAAGCACGGTCCTGGAACGAATTATGCTCATAATCCAAGGCACCACTGTGTATATATATATATATATATATATATATATATATATATAAATACACACACACAACAATAGCATCACTTGGTCGTGAAAGGAGGGGGGGGCCCAAGTTGGCCTCTCGCACCAGGGCCCAGGAGACATTAGCTACGCCCCTGTAGGCAGGGGTAGGCGACGGCCTAGGATGCCAAATGACAGGGGGTACAATCTGGATGGGTAAGTAATTAATATACTTACCCATTTATGCTGCCCCCATCAGGGCCGTTATGTAGGGTGAGCTCCTATAATCAAATTCCCTGGTGGGCTTAAGGTACCCCAGTCCAAAACTGACCAGAGCCCACATGCCTGAGTCGGGTGCAACTTCCTCTTTGCTCCCCTGGGGTGCCTCATCGGTCCATGCTCCTGTACTGTGTCCTCCCGGCCGGTGCAAGAATTCCCTGCCTCCTAGTGTGCGAGCATGCCAGCTTTCACAGCTCTAAAGAGGCCATAGAGCACTCCCCTATAAATTCCGACCTCCACCCAGACCCTGTGGTGGACCCGTGTATGCTTCCTCAAGTGTGTGGCCCTAGCTTTTGCCCCTCATTCCTGTCAGTGGTTTCTGCCGGTGATTCCTGTCTACCTGACTATGTGTCTTTAGCTGTACCTCGCCCGCCGCCACTAGCAAGCCAATTTAGGGGTAGGGATCCGGGGGGGGGGTCGTCTGCCGCAGCAAGTCTTACCCACCTTGCGGTAGGCACTGGTGAAAACCATAGCCCCTTTAGACTCCACTCCGTGGTGCAGCTTAACTATCGCTAGTGGTGGTACAGCGGAACCACAATTCCCCCTATCTGTAATTTTACGGATTTGTGATTTGGCCGTGTACTGTGCTGCAAAAAATACTAACACGCCTTGGTTTGGCCCATAATTTGGCACGTATACACCACTAAAAGTCTATGGGGGCATCCGTAATTTGCAGATATTAAGAAGGCAATGTCCGTAACACCTGCAAAATACTGATCCGTAAATCTGACGTCACAAGTGTAGCTCCTTCTGGCAGCTATTTCAACTAGCAACTTCCCCCTTATGGATCTGAAAAAATACAGATGATCCAGATTAGAGATGAGCGAATCTGGAGCATGCTCGAGTTGATCCGAACCCGAACTTTCGGCATTTGATTAGCGGTGGCTGCTGAACTTAAAGCGTAACTGTCATGTTTTTTTTTATTGCAGAAATCAGTAGTATAAGCGATTTTAAGAAACTCTGTACTGTACTCTGTACTCAAGAAGCAATCTCCCAGCCTCCCCCCCTGACTTCCTATCTGTGCATTATCAGGCAAACACGTCTTCATTACAGAGAAGCCAGTGAAGACGGGCTCTGCTCTCTCCATTGTAAGCCTATGAAGGGGGGAGGGGCCGAGGGAGATGAGGGAGCAGGAAGAGGTGACATGAAGGTCAGTTGTTTGTAGATTGTCTGGGCACCTAAAACGCTAAATTCAGGTGTCAGCAGTGGCGTAGCCACCGTGGTCGCGGGGGTCGCCGCCGCGACCGGGCCCGCCACAAGGGGGGCCCGCGGGGCCCCCCGATCAATCACTCTTGTGACCGCAAGCATTGTTTTGCTTGCGGTCACAAGAGTCTGGCTCCGTCTTTCCCACGGCTGCTGCGCGGCTGCCGGGGTGTCGCGTCTTACCCCCGGCAGCGCGCGCATCCCAGAACTCCCTGCGCGCCTTGGGCCCTGACTTCCGGTTTCCGGCGCGCAGGGAGTTCTGGGATGCGCACGCTGCCGGGGATAAGACGCGACACCCCCGGCAGCCGCGCAGCAGCCGGGGACAGACCAGGAGGAGTGAGAATCAACGTGGGAGCGCGATGTCAGGTGAGTTAAGTTTTGTTTTTCTTATCAGCCTGTACGGGTGGGGGGAAAGAGGGGGCCATCTATGAGGGTGGGGGGAAAGGAGGGGGGCATCTATGAGGGTGGAGGGAAAGGAGGGGGCCATCTATGAGGGTGGGGGGAAAGGAGGGGGCCATCTATGAGGGTGGGGGGAAAGGAGGGGGGCATCTATGAGGGGGGGGGGAAAGAGGGGGCCATCTATGAGGGTGGGGGGAAAGGAGGGGGGCATCTATGAGGGTGGGGGGAAAGAGGGGGCCATCTATGAGGGTGGGGGGAAAGGAGGGGGCCATCTATGAGGGTGGGGGGAAAGGGGGGGGCCATCTATGAGGGTGGGGGGAAAGGAGGGGGCCATCTATGAGGGTGGGGGGAAAGGAGGGGGGCATCTATGAGGGTGGGGGGAAAGAGGGGGCCATCTATGAGGGTGGGGGGAAAGGAGGGGGGCATCTATGAGGGTGGGGGGAAAGAGGGGGCCATCTATGAGGGTGGGGGGAAAGAGGGGGCCATCTATGAGGGTGGGGGGAAAGAGGGGGCCATCTATGAGGGTGGGGGGAAAGAGGGGGCCATCTATGAGGGTGGGGGGGAAGGAGGGGGGCATCTATGAGGGTGGGGGGGAAGGAGGGGGGCATCTATGAGGGTGGGGGGGAAGGAGGGGGGCATCTATGAGGGTGGGGGGAAGAGGGGGCCATTTATGAGGGTGGGGGGAAAGAGGGGGGCCATCTATGAGGGTGGGGGGAAGGAGGAGGCCATCTATGAGGGTGGGGGGAAGGAGGGGGCCATCTATGAGGGTGGGGGGAAGGAGGGGGCCATCTATGAGGGTGGGGGGAAAGAGGACCAATCTATGAGGGTGGGGGGAAAGAGGGGCCATCTATGAGGGTGGGGGGAAAGAGGGGCCATCTATGAGGGTGGGGGGAAAGAGGGGGGCCATCTATGAGGGTGGGGGGGGGGAAGGGGACCATCTATAAGGGAGGGAGGAAGGGGACCATCTATAAAGGGGGGGAAAGGGGACCATCTATAAGGGAGGGGGGGAAGGGGACCATCTATAAGGGAGGGAGGAAGGGGACCATCTATAAGGGAGGGGGGGGAAGGGGACCATCTATAAGGGAGGGGGGGGAAGGGGACCATCTATAAGGGAGGGGGGGGGACCATCTATAAGGGAGGGGGGGGGAAGGGGACCATCTATAAGGGAGGGTGGGGGGAGAGGGGGCCATCTATAAGGGAGGGTGGGGGGAGAGGGGACCATCCATAAGGGAGGGTGAGGAGAGAGGGGGCCATCTATAAGGGAGGGGGTATAGGGGGCCATCTATAAGGGAGGGGGTAGAGGGGGCCATCTATAAGGGAGGGGGTAGAGGGGGCCATCTATAAGGGAGGGGGCCATCTATTTGGGGGGGCAACATAGGGGGAGAGGGAATACACAGAGGGGGGCATATATTATTAGGAAGTCACAGAGTCAGGGCTACCCACTAAATGAGGGTGTAAAGGGGACAGTACAGATGTGTAGAGAGATGGAGATGGTGTCAGAGTGTGGAGCCTAATATGTCTGTCTGGCAGATTCTGTGGATTCGTGGCTTGGAGAAGTTCTCATAACGGCCTAGGACGGATGGAGAAGATGATGAAAAGGAAAGAACTCCGATCAGAAAAGACGTCTCCTGTGAGTCACCTGATATAACTGCACTGTAATGTATATGGTGTATAGAGCCTGTGTAGAGCTGGGGCCACCTCTATATGACTGGATGAGGTGATTTAGTATACTGGATTTGGTCAGTAACAATATGGTGGTGATGGTAGTGGTTGTGGTGTGGCGGTAATGTTTCCTCCCTATATACTGGTATTACTGGTAATATTGGTCTCAGTATACAGGATTTGGTCGGTAACAGTATGGCGGTAATAGGTAATATCTGTCTTGGTGTGTGTGTGTATATATATATATATATATATATATATATATATATACATACAGTGGTACCTTGGTTTAAGAGTAACTTCGTTTAAGAGCGTTTTGGTTTAAGAGCTCACAGTTTTTCAAAATTGTGACTTGGTTTAAGAACATTGCTTTGGTTTAAGAACTTCCTGTATTGGGTGGGAGCGCGAGTGGAGAAGGGGCATGGCCTGCATAGCGGGGTCTACAGCACTGTACTCTAAACACCTTCCAAATCATAGCAGATCCCCTTCAGGCTGGGGCTTACATCAGGGGACAGGACTGTGTGTGGGGGGGGTAATCTCTCCATAGCTGTAACCCCTCTCTCCCCGGACAGAGAGTGCTGCATGTATGTGCCCACATCTGCCCTGCTCATTCCTTCATGCTCCCTGCAGTCTCTGTCAGCCCTTGTGTTTCCCATCCTCTCCATTACTGTACAGTACAGAATAATAAATATATTTGGGGTGCGGAACCAATTGTCTGCATTTACATGATTTCTTATAGGAAAATTTGCTTTGGTTTAAGAGTGGATTTGGATTACAAGCACGGTCCTGGAACGAATTATGCTCATAATCCAAGGCACCACTGTGTGTATATATATATATATATATATATATATATATATATATACACACACACACACAACAATAGCATTACTTGGTCGTGAAAGGAGGGGGGGGGGGCCCAAGTTGGCCTCTCGCACCAGGGCCCAGGAGACATTAGCTACGCCCCTGGGTGTCAGAAAGGTCAGTGCTTATCTATGAACTTACTGAGAGAAGATTGCAGGGTGTTGTGCTGTGCAGGACTGCTCCGTGCTCAGTCACTCCTAACAGCCCCTCCCCTCTCCATAGCCACATAATGGACACAGAAATCCTGCTTCATCTGATGTGAGGGGGGAGGCTGGGAGATTGCTTTTTCAGTACAGAAGGAAACTCTTTTAGTACATAAAACCTATTACAGAATTTCTTAAAATCTCTTGTACTGTTGATATTTAATGTTTTCAGAAAAATGACCCTGAAATGACAGTTACGCTTTAAGGCTATGTGGAAATCATGGATATAGTCATTGGCTGTATCCATGTTTTCCAGACAACCTTAGAGCTTTATCCAAGTTCAGCAGCCACCGCTAATCAAATACCGAACGTTCGGGTTCGGATCGACTCGAACCCGAACCCGGCTTGTTCATCTCTAATCCAGATGCATTAGAAATGCATTTTTGAGGATTGCAGAGGACAAATTGTGAACATAATATATTGTCTACTAAGAAAAGGAACGTGTGAACGTAGCCTAAATGTTCCTAATGCACTGATACATAGATATATACATTTTAGAATTGCTTTCTTTGAAAATGTCAATTCTTTGAGCAAAGAACGGCAGCAGCAGAGGCGTGCGCACTTTCATAGAGATACTGCAGGACACTGAACACGACGGGATTCACCACGGAATTCCAACGTTTTTGCTCAGTGTGAACTGGGCCTTAAACTGATCTGCGTTTAGATTTGTTGCTTGGTTGTATGTTGATATTCATTATTATGAGCAAAAACAATGTTTAAAGTAAATAATAAATAAAGTATATTTAGAGGATTTGTTTATTTTATATATTCCAATAGGAAACATTTGTTGCACCGTGTGCGGCACGCGGCAAGTATCATTCTGTCAGCTGTGCAGAAAACCTGTTTTTTGACTCCTTCCTCCTGAATGTACAAAGACAGTTAGAGAAAGCACAATATATTTAAACAAAACCAAGGGATACCTGCGGTGGGGAGCATGAGAATATTAAATCAGTAAATATATTAGAAAGTTTAATATAAAAGTATTTATAGTAAGTTCTGTCACACAGGTTTTCAATTTACATAATGGCCGTTCTTTTGATGCAATGATTTGCACTGGTCAATGCAAACAACGGCCGTTGTTTCACACAATGTATTGAACACTGGCCATTGTTTGCCACCGCCATCGAAACAATGATCATGTCAATTATTTCCGGCAATTGTCCATAGACGGTCATTGTTTATACAGCATATATTTATATATATATATATATACAACATAGCCTAAAATCATACCTACAAATTTTTAGAAGAATGACTGCAATGCTCAGGGCTGCACTACAGTCAATTTACTGTAATTTTGTCGTGTTTAAACATTTTAAAGGGTCACTGCAGGAAGTAGTGTTGGAAGAAGTGTTGCTAAGTTCTGCAGTTCTATGGCATGTGAGAGGATGCTTTACTGGTATAAAGGCCCTATTCCACGGAACGATTATTGGCCGTACTGGGCCAATATCGGCCGTTACAGACGATAATCGTCCCGTGTAATAGAAGGCAACGATCAGCCGACATGTTAAAAAAACAAACGACTGATACAGCAACGATCTGCTGCTGTCGCCCCGTGGAATAGGAGTGGCGGCAGCAGACGCTGCTGTATGCTATGGGCTGCCCAGACGATCTAGCGATCATCCGGGCAGCCCCCCCGCAGCTCCCCCCGTCCCTCCCGGACTCACCTGCTCGCTGCTGCCGTGTGGAATAGCGGCGGCAGTGAGCGGAGAACAAGGAGCAAATGAGTGCTGAGAGTGATCATTTGCTCCTCAAGTCTACCCGCGAAATAGGGACACATTGACAGCAAGGTTTTTTTAGCCACATAAAACCTCAGAAACTAGATCAAGTCAGTACATTGTCATTGTGCTGTTTCACCTGTGCGTTAACATGCCAGTTATCGTCACTATCGTCGCAAGTGACAGGATCCTTGATCTGAGAGACTTTGGTTTATCATTCGGGCAGATCACTACACATATAGGCCGAGATGTGAGCACTGAAGTTACATGTGGTTGGTAGACCAGCAATGAAAGACAATACGTGCACAGAGATGAACCTCTGCATAGATGGATCATTAGATTAGAAGAATGGGGGACAATCAGCCATTCTGTACTGCAGTCACACACCAAGCCTAGGAGGCTGAACAGTGTCTACACAAGCCATCATTCATCACATTGACGTATGAGACAGACGTCCAGCTACAGATGTTCCATTGACCTAATCCTGCTGCTCTCAAAGGCTATCAAGGTGCAGAGCAAGATGGCAATGGAGGCTATCTTTTTCTGCAATTAATTCCACTTCGATCTTTAAAGACTATGTAAAGATAAGATATCATAGAATAAAAATAGCCAGAGATTGGCCAGAAGACCACGTGGGCAACACCATAACGAGGCCTTCAGGAGGGAACGTCACACCGGCCCCACCCCCAGGATTATGGTGTGCAGTGGCATAATGTATGGCAGCCAGATAGTCCTCTAGTTTTCATTCCAGGCAAACTAACAAAATAGTGTTACATGGATTTGATTGTGGTACGGCCATTTCTGAAGTATTCCAAGAGCCATCTCTCAACACAACAAGGCCAGACTGCATGTGGTTTGTGCTACTGTGAGTGTTTGGCCCAAATGTGCTACCTGCGGCATTTCCAGTCTTGTCTCCCATCAAGCACAGCTGGGATATCATTAATTGCCAATTGCAATGGTAGAGGTTAATATTCCTAGTATTAATTTTCTGACAACCCAAGTCCACTAGATCAAGAGCCACTGCTTAGTATTGGTACATCGGCTAATCCTGAGTGGTGGAAAGCCTCCGCTCTGATGTCCATATGTCCACATGGTAGGGGGGGCTCACTACAAATCTTGGCATTAGTAATTGGGGACTTCAAGTTACTCCTTTGTAGTTTCAGAACCTTATGGGTAAGTGCACATGTCGACATTCATAGCATCTTGACAGACTGATACAACGGCCATATCTTCAGATGTTGCACCAACCTGCCCTGTGAGAATCTGACCTTTTGCTTCTTTCCGGTGCTTACTGCAAACATTAAAGCGGGAATCAATAAATTAGCAATGGATAGGGTTAACCAAGGTTAACCCTTTCCTAATATACTTACCTGTCCTTTATTGGCCCCCCCAGGAGATCTCCGGTCCGGTCATGTGAGCGTCCAGCCTGCGACTCCAGCCTGCGACATGAAGGAGGGGGCCGGGAGGATCGGGGTAGTGGTAGCACTAAACCCCGATTGGCTACTCACTACCAAGCCAGTCAGTGCTCTGCTGCTAATAAGGAGGAGAGCCGGAGGCAGGAGGGTATGGTGACATCACCGGACCGGAAGGAGAGAGGATCCAGGAGTCGCAGGCTGGACGCTCACATGACCGGACCGGAGATCTCCTTGGGGGGCCAATAAAGGACAGGTAAGTATATTAGGAAAGGGTTAACCTTGTTTAACCCTTCCCATTGCTAATATATTGATTTTCTCTGGAATACCCCTTTAAGTAAACAACCAAATTATAATTTTTCACTAGACGTCCACAATTAGAGGTTGTTTCACGAGCTTCGCAAATTTTTGGGTCAAATTTGATTCGCGAATCTTAACAAATTTCATTAAAACAGCCCAAACTATAGTAGCTACAGTACTAGGACTATCACAGAAGAACGAGTTTGTAAAAGCAAGTTGTTGTAAAAGGGTCAAAAGTTGGAAAATCACAATTTAAAAAAAAAGTCAATCAGCCTGTCAATCACCCAATTTCTACCATTCCTCTCCTATTTGTCCCTAATGACTCTGTAAAGGTAGGTTCCCACTACGGAATCCACCTGAAAAAGTTCAGGCGGATTCCGTGGCTCATACCTGTTCACGGTGGTACGCATATCTGCCCGTGCCATAGACACCTTTCTATGGCCGGGCCGGTTTCGGATTCCACCAAAAGAACTGACATGTCTATTCTTTTGTCGGAAGGCGGAATCGGCCCGGCCATAGAATGGTGTTTATGGCATGGGCGGATATGCGCATGGCCGTGAACGGGTACGAGCCGAAACTTCTCTGCGCAGATTCCATATTGTAAACCTACCCTTAGTTTCTCCCTGCTCTGCTGTAACTGCCTGCTGCCATCCTGCTCTCTCCTCCACACATAGCCGACTGGCCACCTCCATTACCGAACCTCCTTACATAGAGGGTGATGGGAAGGTGCTGATATCACAGAGGGGCCTGCAGTTAATTAGACGGGCGCTAGGGATTATAGTTAATCCCTTTCTCCTGCCCAGTGACGCTCCAGACAGCATGTGCAGCCGCCATTTAGTTTTTTTTGCGAATTTCCTTAACGAATCGCAGAATGAAGCGAATTGACATTTCGATTCAAAGCGAATTTTGATTAGCCAGATTTGCTTCGCTCATCTCTATCCACACTCTTCAAAGATCGATCCAAGGACGACCGGATATTGAACGGATATATTATTCGGGGTGCTGACTTTTTAGTAGAATAAGACAAACATCCCAGTCTTCATAACTTTCTTTTCGTCACGGCTAAATTACAAAGCAATTATGTATTGAATGCTGAAAAATAAAATGAATGTCAACCAGCTGTAGAGCTGCAGCTTGAGTCCTCCCTTTGTCTCTATGATAATTTCATCTGCCTCTCATGGTGTACCTTTATGTCCTCCCTTTATCGGTTGCAGTGTACATTGCAGAATCAATGTGATGTAGACCTTTCTCGGCAGGAAAAGGTAGAACATTGTTGTACAAGCCGGTCTTTAGAAGGGATTAACGGCGTGTCTGGGCTCTTTCAGATTTCTTTTCTATGACGGGAAGAGGATTAAAAGGAAATGTTTCATGTGCATGTTTCTTTGAAAAACCTGTTAATGTCACTTATTAGAGTTTACATGGTCGTGGTTACTTTGCTTTGTTTGAATGTATAGCACATAGATATCTGTTGGAGATAAGTTACCAAATCTTCTCATTTTATTGTATAGCAATTATCACTGCCATGCCTGAGCACCCAGAGTTTCCTATATTTGAAAACTAAAGAAAACATAGTGAAGGTTTTTGGGCATTCATATCTTGTTGGGCATGGCACATCCCTTTTGTGTTTCTTAGTTCTTAGCTCCAAAGTTTCTGAGATTACTGAGGTTATTTTATAGTATCTACCCACCTCTGATCTTTACTTAAAGGGTTTGTCTGGGATTTGTGTTTTTTATTTAGAGAGCTTATTGTGTTCTCAGGCTCAGTCACATGACCATGCTGCCTGTTTTTTTGGTTTGTTTACTTCCTGTGTTCCCTTTTTGTTTCCTGTTCTTGCCAGTGAGGGAACAGTCAGTGATCAGGTGGGTGGGGTTATGAATCTAAATTTCTTTAGCCACACCCCTGTAGGAGGAGCTAACATTTGAGCCCAGTAGAAACTGCAGCAGTAAGGGCAGCATGGCATGGAGGAGAGCAGGAGCTGATAGCCATGTTGTAGGGGGGCACAGATGTTAGCCATGTTGTGGGGGGGGGGCACAGAGGTTAGCCATGTTGTGGAGGGCACAGAGGTTAGCCATGTTGTGGAGGGTACAGAGGTTAGCCATGTTGTAGGGGGGCACAGATGTTAGCCATGTTGTGGGGGGGGCACAGAGGTTAGCCATGTTGTGGAGGGCACAGAGGTTAGCCATGTTGTGGAGGGTAAAGAGGTTAGCCATGTTGTTGGGGGGCACAGAGATTAGTCATGTTGTGGGGGGGGGCACAGATGTTAGCCATGTTGTGGAGGGCACAGAGGTTAGCCATGTTGTGGAGGGTACAGAGGTTAGCCATGTTGTAGGGGGGCACAGATGTTAGCCATGTTGTGGAGGGCACAGAGGTTAGCCATGTTGTGGAGGGCACAGAGGTTAGCCATGTTGTGGAGGGCACAGA
Organism: Dendropsophus ebraccatus; assembly: GCF_027789765.1. Taxonomy (NCBI): domain Eukaryota; kingdom Metazoa; phylum Chordata; class Amphibia; order Anura; family Hylidae; genus Dendropsophus; species Dendropsophus ebraccatus. Next base: position 27,851,589 of record NC_091464.1, read on the forward strand.
GGTTAGCCATGTTGTGGAGGGTACAGAGGTTAGCCATGTTGTTGGGGGGCACAGATGTTAGCCATGTTGTGGGGGGGGGCACAGAGGTTAGCCATGTAGTTGGGGGGGGGCACAGAGGTTAGCCATGTTGTGGGGGGCACAGATGTTAGCCATGTTGTGGGGGGGGGGGGCACAGAGATTAGCCATGTTGTGGGGGGGGGCACAGAGGTTAGCCATGTTGTGGGGGGGGGGGGGGGGAGCACAAAGGTTAGCCATGTTGCTTTGTAGTATTGGAGTCCTGGGATAACAGCTACATGTATTTCCCCCAATACCTGGATGGATTTTATCACACTCTCAAAGCATTGTGAGCTCTATTGAGGACAGGGGCCAATATGAGGGACTACAATCTCTGTACAGCGCTGCAGAATAGGTTGGAGCTATATAAATAAAGGAATAATATTGTTATTCTTGTACTGTAAAGCTCTACAGTGGCTGGGCAGTGTAATACAGAGAGGGGAGATGATACTTCACCTCATGTCAGTCAACATTCTATCTTTTATTCCTGAAGTAAACTTGCAACAGAATCCTAACTGATTTAAGCTCCGCCTATCTATCTATCTATCTATCTATCTATCTATCTATCTATCTATCTATCTGTTTTGTGTGAATCAGGGCTTAAACATTTTGTAATCTTGATATGAAGTATAATTGATATTCACTATACCACAGAATTTGTGACTTCTGAGCCAAGGCCAGACAGCCGAATCTGCCAGATGTAGTCCACATCTGCAGTGTGTGATGTATCCATTACAATTTATTGAGAGGTTTAGGGCTCGTTCCCACTGAGGAAAGGTAGCGGAATTCCGCAACGGAATTGTCCGCCGCGGAATGCCGTTAGCCTCCCGCTCATAATGGGAGTCTATGGGAGGCGCGCGCTCCTGCCCTGTCCGCGCTGAAGAATGAACATGTTCATTCTTCAGCGCGGACAGGGCAGCAGCGCGCGCCTCCCATAGATTCCCATTATGAGCGGGAGGCTAACGGCATTGCGCGGCGGATAATTCCGTCGCGGAATTCCGCTACCTTTCCTCAGTGGGAACGAGCCCTTACATGAGGCAACTATCCAAGATGTATCACACAGGTATGTCAGTGTTACTTGATTGCTGAAAATGGCAAGTGACTGCAGATATTTGATGGCTGCCTAAAGCTGCGTGTAGACAGCCAGGTATTACATAGACACCTTTGATTAGTGAGATATTTCTAACTCTTCAGAAACTTGCTGTATCAGAGGTGATACCACAAGAATCCTGTCCTCCCATTCTATTTGTACAATACAATCAGTATCCGCTTCTACTGAATTATATGGTATAGTAATATTACCTTCAGTGAGCTCCCCTTAGTGGTGGCTTAAGGCAACCAGAATATTAACATTTATAGGGGCATTCCCTCAATTTACAGTTGTCATCTATCAGGATAGGACCCCCACTGCTCAATAGTACAGTAAGAACAGGGGGTTTGGGATCCAATGGTAGGATCATTCTTTTGGATACATATTCAATGTTGATTGTGGAAAAAAATCTACTTATATGGGTATGGAAAGAACAGAGCAAGAGAGTCTGCAAACGATGTGTACATTCACAATAGTCAGTTTGAGCCTGGGAAATGCGTCGAGACATTGTGACAGTGGTAGACTGCCACACATACTTATGTTGAGTTTTCTTATCGGTTATCAAGCAACATTTTTAGTATACCTGCACCCACAACTGGCTGTGTTGCATGTTACCTTGAAACCACACATCTTGTACCTAGATTTCTGGACTTTATCGATTTTAATGTAATAAAGTTATATGGTGTAAGTTGTCAAACATGGTGTAAAGCGAAACTGGCTCAGTTGCCCCTAGCAACCAGATTCCAGCTTTCATTTTCCAAAGAGTCTATGAGGAATGAAAAGTGGACTCTGGTTGCTAGGGGCAACTGAGCCAGTTTCACTTTACACCATGTCTTTTTGTTGATCTATGCCAAGACACAGATTGATAAATGCCTCCGCTATATGATGGATGCCATTACAAAGTGCTAGTTGCCCCCACAAATGAAGTCCCCATTTGGCACTGAGTGAAAAAAAAAAAAAAGTTATGGCTATTAGTAGACAAATATTCAAAAATATTGTCGACCAAAGTTAACGCAACAGAAAGGGGCTTAATTCTGCCTATGAGCCCTTGTCAGGGCAACTAGAGCATGCTCGAGTCTGATCGTTCAACATTTAAATACCTGTAAATGAAGTTAGATGCAGCCCGACTACATTTACACACAGTCATGATGACGGACCTTTTTAGTGAATTGCCGTCATTTAACAGTAAAGAACGTCTGTAGCTTTCGAAACAACTGCTGTGATTTTCCGTTAAAAGGTGTCTGTCCACTTAAAATGGCCGTCATTATGACGGTGTGGGAGCATAGCCCTAGGGAGTGTGGGAAAACATGGATACAGCCTATGGCTTTTACACTGCACGATTATCAGCTGATCGCTTCTTTGTTGGCTGCACATCTCCCTGTGTAAATAGGGATTGTGCGGCAGAGAATGATGAAGAGAAACTGACAACACAGATATGTATATATATATATATATATATATATATATATATATATATATATATATAGTGTTCTGGGATATGTATATATCTGTGCTGTCAGTTTCCAGATAACATGCAGTAGTCTATTCTTCAGTACCATCCTTGCTGCTTGTGATTCGGCATCTGGTTCTTCGGCCCTCTGGCCACTGGCTTTATATTCAGGATGCTGCCTCCTCTGAAATGTTTGACAGCTACAGGAGGCGGGGCCTGAAGATACACCTGGTGTTCAAGAAACAGAGAGCTAGATACCGGATCACAAGCAGCGTGGCTGGTAAGTATAGACTGCTGATACACACAGAACACATACACACATATCCGGCTATCAGTTTCCAGCGATACAAGGATCATTCATGTGGCCCTTCTGCTAGATTTCTTGTGCAGTCTAAAGGCACAGCAAATCATCTGCCCCCACAGCCAAGAAATCGTTGTGTTTAAAAGGACCACTAGGGCTGCATCCAACTTCTTCAGCCACTCGTATTCAAATGCCAAAAAATCAGACTCAAGTAAGCTCGAGTTGCACTCATCTCTAGATCTGACCGATTCCTCCTGAAGTATTCAGTCAGCTTCAACTTCCTTAAAAGAAAGTGAGAAACACGAGTTCACAATATCCATTTACTGAACAGTTTTTATTGCCTTTTTAAGAAAAAATCTTGTAAAATATAAATACAAAGGCAGGTGGTTTACTTACAAAGTTTAAACACAGATCTGAAAACATTGCACACACATCTCAGGAAATCTGATTTTTATATACAACTCATCTGGACTGCAACACCTTATTTTACAGCTTTAATATTTTACAAGCGAAAAAAATAGCTCAAAGTCTTTGTCTTTAAATTAGAGCATAAAACGTCTGAATGTATGTATATATTTATATATGTATACAGGCATGTGCACACACACATCTATATATATAAATGCACATATATATACACACACACGCCTATGCGCACACTCGACCGAGGTGTGAAAACTAAAAATGTCAAAAAGATTTTAAATTAGATTACAAAACTCCAAACGATTTTCTATGGATAGTTATTTATATGTGCAGAATTTTAAATTTATATTACAAAAATTTGGATCATATCCAACAGTTACCAAAAAAACTGGTAATTTCTGTAAACATAAAAAGGTCATGAAGTGCCACTTCTTTTCTGTCCACAACTTGTTAAACTTATAAAGTATTTCTCGTGCCTTCAGTGCTTTGCAAAAAAGTCAGTCTTAATTACAAAAAATATATATAATAAAATAAAGTGTTACAATGAACAAAGAAATTATTATATCTCCCAAAGCAAAATGTGCACTGAACTTTTCGGAACCTTATAAATCTATTTAGGATTTCTGAGGGGGAGAAAACAAAAGGAAAAAAAACCCCTCATATATGGAGATATATATATATATATTTATATGTATTTATAGATATTATATTTTTTACATCGGTATTTATAGAATAGTGTTCTCTCTATATCACATATTCACAAAATAGAAATTATTGTACAGAATTGGGTAAGGACTTGGCTTTTTTTTTTTTTTTTTTTTTTTTTTAACAACTGGCATAAGAAGTGTCTCCTTCAGGATCCAACCACTCGATGGAGGATCCAAATAATGTTTGCAGTTCACTTGTAAATTCCACAAGCTCGAGCATTTCTTTGCTGTCTGGGCTGAAGTGTTCAAGGGCTTCTGGTGCAGAAGAGAGCTGGCTTAGTGAGACTTGCTTGTAGAATTCAGCTTCTGTAATACTGACTATTTCAAGGTGAGGATGCTCGCTGCTAAAAGACTGGGAGGAGATCTTTTGCTGCTTGGTGACATCTGACAGAAGCAACCAGTTCCTGGGCCTAGAATAGAATAAAAAATAAAATATTTAGTAACTGTGCTGCCCCCTGTGTATAAATGGATGTATATATTATTACTAGTAGAAATCTTTTCATTTTTTCATGTGGGTTTTGTGTAAGTGTCCAGGAGGCGGTTCTTTGCCTTAGGAGCCCACCGCTGTGTGTACAGAGAGCTTCAGCTCCTCCATGCAGTTATAACTCTCCTCATTGGGGGAGAGCTCGTCTTCTGGACACATTTTTATTGGTCATGCAGAAGGCACAGTAAGGGCCCTATTACAATGCATGATTATCATTTGAAAAATCATTATATCGTTCGAATTTAAATGATAATCGTCCTGTGTAACTGCAGGCAACCATCGAAAAATCGTTTGTGTGTCACTGATTTAGATCTGACCCTAAAAATCATTGTTAATTGTTTGCTAATCGTTTACTGTAATACCACATTCGTTCACTAATCGTTCAGTGTAATTTCATATTGTTCATTCTTTTGCTGGGATCAGATGGAGTAAACGATCGTAGTAACAATCATAACAAACGACTATTGTTCTGTGTAATATGGTGAATGATTTCAGGTTAATGATAAACAATCTCGTTTGAGATAGTTTATTACTTATCGCTTATCGTTAAAAATCGCTTTGTCTAGTAGGACCCCTACACTTTCCCTCCTGACCTCTACACAGGACTGTCAGCTTTCAGACTCCCTGTAAAATCTTTTAGTAGAGTTTTCAACAATCCTTGTGCACCCAACATGGATATTTATGCAGAGGATTTTGCACTTAAAGGGAAACCTGTCATCACTTTTATGCTGTCAGGGTGGTCCCCAGTGACTTCTCCTTGCGCTACCAGCCAGCGGGACAGACCACCAGGGACAGCACCAATGACTCATGGTTCAGACAGCATGAGAAAGTGATAACAGGTTCCCTTTAAAGTATACTCGCCTCCTTTTTATTCCCTGCTGACTGGGAAGTATCAGAGATACAATAACTTAGCTATGCTCACTTTTACTGCCTGCCTATAAATGACAGCATGTGTATGGGGGGGGGGGGTCCAGTAGACTTCTGCACACACTGCAGAATCCTGACACAGACGGACAGTTACGGGGCCCGGCTGCATTCCAGAAGAGTAAGCAATTCCCTTGTTAATTCTCTTTAAAGGTAAAAAAAAACCTTCCAATTTTAAAGGAGTGTGCCCCAAATAACTTAGACATTGACCATGGATATATCTAAAGGTTGTTTTAACAACAACTACTTGAAGCTTTCTCAAGCATGAAATATACTTAGGCTAAAGAGCAGAAATAAGGGCATTTTGTTCTGTAATCTAAAAATAAGATTATTCCACCTTGTCATGATCACTTACCCCTGTGTGAGAGACACCTGGATGTTGTAGCAAGGTAGGAGGGGGCTTTCTGAGAACTCAAACTCAAAGGCATCCACACAACCATCTTCTTCTTCATCGTCGTCATCTGGACCCGGTGGATTTGCCAACACATCAAATCCGCTCTCATCCTTTGAATCTGAAGGGAGACCGATAAGAACAAGATTAACTACCCCATGAATACTCTTCTCCTAATGGGTTAAATCAGAAGGCTATTATAAATGACTGTAAATTACTCTAAATCATCAGATATACAGACGCTCCGGGTCCCTGTGATGACTGATGGACTTCCAGCTTGTCAAGTTTAAATGACATGACTAAGATATAGGGATATGTATATGAATAGATGACAATGTGACTAAGGAGCAGTGGGCGATTTGCCAAATGCAGATATTGTTCTGTTTACACTGTCCAATATACTATCATCCACACATTTTTAGATTATTCCCATATTTATGGGTGATTGATTCATTTTCCATTCTGCGATAATTACTACATGTACACAGGCCTCATGCTTCAGCTTTCATGTGTTCCCATTCCTATGATCTACAATTTGCCTCCTTGGCTTCCTGTAATTAATGTGACACTAGGAAATAACTGTATATTGTACAAGTTCCAGCACCTGTTAAGCCACCCATCACGAGGCAGACACATCTTGCCATCAGTCACAACCTATTTCCAGCAACGGAGCTTATAATCTGCTTGTAAGGACTTTTTTTTTTTGTTTCTTCTAATTAACAAGACATAATAATGATTCTCACCACAGACAGAACTGCCATAGAAATCCCAGGAGAGTCCAGGGTCGTCTCCACTCCGACCTTGTAAATCTGTTAAGTATTCTAGAGAAAGGGGGGAGGGGGAAAGAAGTTAGATATGCATTGAACTGGCTTACATATGACATTATATGATCATACAGGTTATAAAGGAGTTATAACATTAGGTTTCTATTAAATATTTGCTATAATTTTTTTTAACCCTTATTTATACAAAACACTTTCTTTTTTAAATTTGCCAGCACCACCTATAGTGTTTAAAAAGCCGATCTGGCAGAAGTGTTGCAAAAAATGCTCCTTCAGCCTATAATCAGCCTGTGTAAACGTGACAGTGACCAGCTGAGGACTGGGAAAATGCCCAAACCTCAGCTGATCGTGTGTTTAGAACAGGCGGCAAACTGACAACACAGATAGGTATATTTCCGTGCTGTCAGTTTCCAGGTCACACAGCAGTGCATACTTACCTAGTGCATTTCTTGTGATCCAGCATCCTCTTCTCTGGCTCTCCGGTCCAGCCTCTCTATCTTCATACCGCCTTCTCTAAATTGATTGACAGCCAGAGGAGACTGAGCCTGAAGACACAGCAGCTTGACAGGAGAGCCAGAGAAGATGATGCCGGCAGCAGCATCGCACTAGGTAAGTATGTACTGCTGTGTGATCTGGAAACTGACAGAACAGATATATATCTCTATATCTATCTATCTATATATGCACACACACCTGTGCCGTCAGTTTCCATGGCTGCATGAATGATACAAGGATTGTTCGTGCAGCCCAGCCGCTTGCAGCTCATTTGCGGCTGCCTGTGGCAGAGAAATCTTTGTGTGTAAGAGGACGTTAGGAGGTCAAGGGCAGATAAACCTTCCTCTTCTCTGTTTGCAGTATACATCATTTTGCTCCCATTCCCTACAGATGCACCACCAAAACAAATGGAACAGGCGATAACCAGAGATAAATGTAACTCAAGCTGAACATAACTCGAGCATGCTGATGTCTGTCCAAATCCTGAAGTCCCGCCCTGGGCTAAAGAAGTTGGATGCAGCCCTAGGGAGTCTGGGAAACTATAGATACAGACTATGGCTGTATCCATGTTTTCCAGGCAGCCATCCAACTTCTTTAGCCACCGGTAATCAAAATGCAGTGACTTACGAGTGGATTTCTACTATACAGTTTGTCTCATTGGGACAGATCTCCACCAAACATTTGTGCAGCTAATTCATCTTATTTGTTATAGATTACTGTTATTTCCCCTAGATACGTTTAATCTGTATATTAATCTGATTGTAAATGTGTTTTGACTATATAAAGCACTCGCTTTTTTAAATAAGGATCTCAGAAAGCAGCATCTAAAAGCGATTCCGTCTAAACAGACGCAAGCCTGACAGCAGGGGCAGCGTAGACATCCTACGGCAGCTACGGGAGCTATTAAACCTGTGGGTTAAACCAGGTTTCAATCCAGTCGCTGGGATTTCTCATTACGTGACAGCAAAGATCATACTTGCGCTGCCTAATTTAGCTGTCTTTGGTACAGCAGGAGGAGGGGGAAGGAAACAGCTATCACATCTGCGTAGCGAGGCTGCCAGTAACTGTACCCTGCTGTCTTATAATGGTAAAATGTCCTTGATAAGAAGACTGTGCATGTTCTTTCATGAAGAGTTAATGAAATAAAAAGATGTAGACAATAACAATCTGCAGTTCTAAGCTGCATCATACCCATTACACACCCTCACATACAGGATACATTATTCTGCTATTTTGTGATTGCACTATACACAATTATCTAAATCTGGACATGGATCATACCAAAGGCACAATGGGGGATTAAGTAAAGCTGCGCCTGGAGTAGTTAGGCAAAAAGTCGCACATTTTTGCACAAACTGGCTGGTTCATGCAAGTTTGTAACTTTATGCCAATCTATGCTCTGCTTATCTGTTGGGTCAGCAGGGGGGTGCGGCAAGGAGCAGGGGGGATGTGGTCTCCTTTTGCATCGATTTACCATGATTCACACCTGCAAGCAGGCATACAATATGGTGAATATCAATACATGGGAGACACGTGCAACACAAGGGAGAGGAATTAGACAAGAGATGGGCAAGCTTTAAGCACACTCGTGTTCGTCCGACTCTGAATCTCCACATTTGATGGTTGAAATTGTTGGATGCTTCCCAAAGGTTGCCTGAAAAACATGCCTACAGCCATAGGCTGTATCCATATTTTCATGCACTCGTAAGGGTTGCATCCAACTTCTTCAGCCATCGGTAATCAAATGCTGAGAGTTCAGTTTCGGACAAACACTAATGTGCTTGAAGTTTGCTCATCTCTAGTTAGATAGATACCTAAAGTGAAGATAACATATTGAACACTATGGCCAAACTAGTATCACATTACAGAATGAGACTTACCAGTCAGGAAGGTTTCCATCAACTCGCTATGTGTCATTTTGGCAATAGTTCTCCCAGAGTATGTCGCTAACGTGGGGTCGGCTCCATAGGACAGTAATAAACGCACAATTTCTAAGTGATCGTTCTCCACAGCATCATGGATAGGCCTGGGAAAAGAGAAAAGATCAGAACCTCTCATATCGGAATTGTAGCTGCTTTCTCCTTTAGCAAGATATGCCATATAAATGATGCATTCAAGGAGTTAAGAGGAGAAAAACCAGACATGCATCTTTGTAGAAACCGCACCATTCCAGTCTGTGTGTCTAGTGCCTCAGCTCAGCTTTATTAAAGCGAACGGGGCCGAGCCGTGATATCAAACACATTCGGCGTTTCGCCTGCTCAGATTTACGGCGCTTTTACTATGGCCACATTACAGTAATTGATACATTAAAGGATCCGAGAATGTAGAAATAATTCCTCCCTCTGCAATCTTTGCCAACAGCTACCCACCTTGTACCATCCTGTGCGCTGCAATTGACATCCGCCCCGTGCTCCAGAAGATGCCGAACAATAGTCAGCCAGCCTCTTGCACAAGCCTCATGTAGTGCACAATAGCCTGCATTGTCTCGGTGGTTAACATCACAGGATTTGCTTTCCAGGCAATAAAGAACCACTTCCTGCAGGAAAAGAAATTGGAGATGGTCGCTATGATTAAATGGATTGCAAAGTGCGGCCTTCCTTTAACATACACATATAAAAAAATAAAAAAAAACCTGCAGCCGACAATTCAGCTCCAAAACTAGAGAGAAAACGGGAGCTGAGCTGCATGAATGTACGGCAGACATTATTCCCATCTTCTAACGCCGGCTACCTGAAGTCATTTAATATTCGGTTGACATTGTCTTAAGTTCACACAATGCTAATATAGTCATAATTAATGCAAAGCTATAAGCACTGGGTAGGACCTGAATGACTGCAAATTATGGCAATTTGTATCGATATGAAAGGTTACAGCATGATGTCAAGTTTAATCAATGCAATAATCCTTAATGTCCGCAGATAATTGAAAGTTGAGGAAAAATGCAAAAAAAGGAAAGTTAAGGGAATTCTGGCCATCAAAACAAGAACCAGCTTAGCTAGCTGAACACTAAAGCAGATCGGGCACAGTATTGTTGGTCAGGCCCACTGATTTTGGCTGGACCATGTGCATGGTGGCCTTCCGACTGACAGATGATGGATCAGGCAGACGTTTTTTTTACCTGTCCTGTGCTTCTATTCCTGGGGAGAGAAGTCAATGCCAGATGTGTACGGCAGCTGCTTTCTCCCCTCTCCCCATTAACTCATGCACGCTAGCAGAATGAGTATTTGGCCAACAGCTATCTGATATATATGGCCAGCTTAAAGGGAACCTGTCACATTGAAGATAAAGCCCATTCTGCAGACATTCTGCTATATAACATGCTACCTGCAGACTGCATGTTTAATGTGACAGGTTCCCTTTAAACCTGATTTCCTTTTAACGAACACTGAGCTGAAGGCTTCATGTAATAATGCCAGTGATCAATCGATGAATGAGCAAACGCTTGTTCATCGCCTGATCGGTCATTTCGGACATGCTTAAAAATCATCGTACGCTCTGTAATGAGACAGGCACTTGTGGATCAGGTAGTCTAATATAGCCTCAAAGGGGATTAGAAAAAACACAGCTACTTTCTTGCAAAAACAGCTTGACCCCTGTCCCCAGGTTGTGTGTGGTATTGCAATTCAGCTCTATTCATTTCAACGGAACTGCAAAACCACACACAAACTGTGGACAAGAGTGGTTCTGTATCTGGAAAAAAATGTGACCATGTGTTTCTAAGCCTTTAGTACAATGCGTCAAAATGCATTCTATAGATGTAGGGGGGGGCGGGCAGAGACCTCTTAAAATTCTGCTGCATGGATGAGAGTCCATATTATGCTCCAGTTGGGTATGAAGCCTTTAGGGTACAATCGCATGCAAAGTATATCATGTAACTGCAAATATCAATGTAACTAAATGAATGAAAACCGCATAAAATCTGCAGCAGATCCTGTAGTGTGAATGTAGCCTTGGGGTTTGTTCACATGTCCAGGAACCGCAGCAGATTTCATGATGTGTTCAGTTATTTAGATCAAATCTGCACCATCAAATCCGCTGCGATACAGTCCAAGTGAAGCTACCCTATGGGAGTATTGGGCTGTCTAAGTAATTCCCTGTGCGTACAACTGTATACATGCCCATTTCCCATCCGTTCAGGAACTACAAAACTACTCTTCCAGCAGGCATTAGAACTCTATATTGTCTATATACACACACAAGATAAGACAGTGATCTCCCATGCATTTTCTTGTACATCCGTCTGTTTTTAGCCAATTAAAAAAAAAAAAAATTCTGAGCAACTGAGTAGAGAGCAAGAGAGGGGAAAGGGAACATAAGCAGCAGCTGAATGATTTGCATGCAAGGCAAAGCGGCATCCGAGCTGCACGTAAAGCATATTGCCATTTCTCAGAAGACGTAGGATCCAGGAAACCTGCTCTGCCGATCTATAAAGGTTAAGGAGACTGCTCAGAGACGCCGCGCATGTTGATTCACTGCCTGGCGTTCAAGCTTGTTATTAGTCAGCAGGCAGAGGGAGGGGGAGAGAATAGCTCAAGAGCGTTTTATTCATTCTGATTCAAACCGAGCAGGGAGAGAGCACGCTAATCTGTGCTCTGGGCGCGCCTGACCCGAGGAGACGGTCGCTAGGATACAGCATGAAGCCTTTTGAGTTTAGTCGGGGCTGTACATATTAGACTGAAGCGAGAAGCGGCAAGCGAATGAGATGCTCGTCCAACAGAGGGAAAGATATCCCCGTGTCACGTGTCAGGATCAGGTACGGGCAACTGCGTGCTACCAGCCCAGAGATCGGTTTTCTGACACGCAGGAGGCCAAGGAAGCATGCTTCAGTGACTCTACAACCTGTTCTCAAAGGCATCAGCTACTATATAATGTTACAGTCTGGCTGGAAACGCAGACGCACCCGAGAGAAGAGCACCACTGACCGTGACATAATAGTTTACATACATATATTGGAAAGAAAAAAATAAATAAAAAGATAATAATAATAATAATAATAATAATAATAAATAAATAAATATCCATAGTGTTTCTTGACCAACATAAAACACAAATAGATTGGAAAGTTCTGTATCAAGACTTGGCAACTACTTCATGTAGGGTCAAGGAATAGAGATGATGGAACCTGGAGCATGCTCCAGTCGATCCGAACCCGAACTTTTGGCATTTGATTAGCGGTGGCTGCTGAAGTTGGATAAAGCCCTAAGGCTATGTGGAAAACATGGATATAGTCATTGGCTGTATCCATGTTTTCCAGACAACCTTAGAGCTTTATCCAAGTTCAGCAGCCACCGCTAATCAAATGCTGAAAGTTCGGGTTCGGATTGACTCGAACCCGATTCGCTCATCTCTATCAAGGAACTATGTAAGATACCCCAGCAACAATAGTGGCATAAGACAACAAGGCAAGGTATTAGCTAAGGGCTAGGGAACCTTGGCTCTCCAGCTGTTGCAAAAAAGCTTTGGCTCTCCAGGCATGATGGGATTTGTAGTTTTGCAACAGCTGGAGAGCCAAGGTTCCCTACCCTTGTATTAGCTCACGTATACATCAGCATCTCAAGTATAACTGGAATCCAGCCTAATCTGACATAACTCTGGGCACAATCCACATGAGGAAAACGTGTGCCCCCGTTTATTCTATTCTCTATAGAGAATATGCTAGGTTTCAGCAGACGCGGCGGCATTGGCAAGGCTTGAATATACACAATGGAAATATCTGAAGCCGGCATTTCAGAAAGAAAATAGTGGGGTGAGGATGTGAACCTAGTTTTACTTTCTTCTAACCTGAGAAGAAGAGAACGTGAATAAAGCAGGATGGTGACAGTGTCAGCGCTGTCTGGAAAGCACCCCCCTTTGAGTATTCTTGGTAATGAAGAAAATGTAGACAACTGACACATTTCTCTGAAAACGAAAACCACTAAAGGGTTTCACAATTAGGTTTCAGGATGGGAAAGTGCAGAATCGGTTATAGCAACAAATGTAAAAAAAGACCCTACACATCACCGTGACTTACGTGTAAGAAACACTGTCTGATATTCCTGGCTATACGCTTGTCACTCATCTTGAAATGATTTATGTGCGACAAGAGCCCCCCGACTATCCTATCACCAGGTCTGCCCCGATTATATTCAGGCTTTGCCTGGTAGGATCTGCCCCCGACCATCCTATCACCAGGTCTGCCCCTATTATATTCAGGCTTTGCCTGGTAGGATCTGCCCCCCGACCATCCTATCACCAGGTCTGCCCCTATTATATTCAGGCTTTGCCTGGTAGGATCTGCCCCCGACCATCCTATCACCAGGTCTGCCCCTATTATATTCAGGCTTTGCCTGGTAGGATCTGCCCCCCGACCATCCTATCACCAGGTCTGCCCCTATTATATTCAGGCTTTGCCTGGTAGGATCTGCCCCCGACTATCCTATCACCAGGTCTGCCCCTAATATATTCAGGCTTTGCCTGGTAGGATCTGCCCCCGACTATCCTATCACCAGGTCTGCCCCTAATATATTCAGGCTTTGCCTGGTAGGATCTGCCCCCCCAACCATCCTATCACCATGACTGCCCCTATTATATTCAGGCTTTGCCTGGTAGGATCTGCCCCCGCCCATCCTATCACCAGGTCTGCCCCTATTATATTCAGGCTTTGCCTGGTAGGATCTGCCCCCCCAACCATCCTATCACCATGACTGCCCCTATTATATTCAGGCTTTGCCTGGTAGGATCTGCCCCCGCCCATCCTATCACCAGGTCTGCCCCTATTATATTCAGGCTTTGCCTGGTAGGATCTGCCCCCGACTATCCTATCACCAGGTCTGCCCCTATTATATTCAGGCTTTGCCTGGCAGAATCTGCCCCCCGACCATTCTTTCACCATGTCTGCCCCTATTATATTCAGGCTTTGCCTGGTAGGATCTGCCCCCGACCATCCTATCACCAGGTCTGCCCCTAATATATTCAGGCTTTGCCTGGTAGGATCTGCCCCCCGACCATCCTATCACCAGGTCTGCCCCTATTATATTCAGGCTTTGCCTGGTAGGATCTGCCCCCCGACCATTCTTTCACCATGTCTGCCCCTATTATATTCAGGCTTTGCCTGGTAGGATCTGCCCGCCGACCATTCCATGGGAGAGAATAAAAAGGATAAGGAGATAGAAAAGAGTTTGCTTCCAAGATTGCATCCAAAAACCAGTACGTAGTAGGTACTCCACCATTTTTAGGTATAGTGTCATCACTTTCATGCTGCTTGGACCACGATTTCTATGGTAGTCCCTGGGAATTTCTCCCCACCCCACCAGCCAAGATGGATAGATCTTTCCCTGTTTGGATATAGGGAGATATCTATTAATCTATAAATATGGCTGGCAGGGCAGACGGAAGCCACCGGGGACTGCCGCTATGACTTTTGGTTCAGAAAGCATGGCAGACTCCCTTTAAAGCAATACGCCAGCAAAAAAAAAAATAATAATAATTCTTTCAAATCAACTGGTGCCAGAGTTTTGTAATTTACTTCTATTAAAAAATCTCGAGTCTTCCAGTACTTATCAGCTGCTGTATGCCCTGAAAGAAGTGTTGTATTCCTTCCAGTCTGGAGAGCAGGAGAGGTTTTCTATGCAGATTTGCTGCTGCTCTGGAAAGTTCCTGTCTCAGACAGAGGTGGCAGCAAAGAGCACTGTGTCAGACTAGAAAGAATACATGACTTCCCGCAGGACATACAGCAGCTGATAAATACTGGAAGACTGGAGATTTTTTTTAAAAGAAGTAAATTACAAATCTATGGCACTTTCTGCCCCAGCTGAGCTGAAAGAAAAAAAAAAAAAAGTTTGCTGGAGTACCCCTTTAAGAATGTTCCTAATTGAAGCTACTACTATAAAATTGCTATGGCTGGGTAATGTTGGCAGATGACAGTGAACCATGACTAATAGATTCAGTACGTGAAAAAAAACAGCATTACGTTACTTAAAAAAAAAAAAAGAAAGAAAAAAAGCACATACTGGCATTATACACTAGTAGGAAGAAGAAAACTTTGGATGATGCATGGCATATGGTGCATGAGTGGGCCGGGTGTCATAAAGGCATACAGGATTGATAAAATCTGTCGCTACTACAACAAGCACTTACTTCATATCCCAGCCGTGCTGCTCTTTGCAAGAGAGTCTCTCCAGCATTCTTGTTAACAATCAGACGCCGGGCTTCGGGTGGCATCGGGCGACTCGGTGTCATCTCTTGTATGTGGTTGAGCAGCGGTGACATCTGGGATGGCGTGTGCAATAGAGTCATCTGATCTGGCACTTTCAATGGGGAGCTATCTGGAGAAAACTCATTCTGTTTCCTATACCCCTTTAGGCTGACCTGTAAAGAAACACAAAGTTTATGGCGTCAGAGGAAGCTCCAGAATAAGGCGGTGAACCTTAAAGTCCTAAATCTTGCTTCAGGCTTTTGTCATGAACTAGTGCGCTAGATGAGAATTATCTACTCTTCATAGCGATCACCCCATCATAGGGAATTTACTGCTACACGATTGTGTGAAGTCAAAGGCCGCACACTTAATAAAGGGGAAAGAGGGATCTGTATAAAGACCAGGACTGAAGGAAGGCAAAAACCCACAAAAACACATCTAATCAACACATATAATAAAGTACAAAGGAACGCAACAAATGGGAACAGAAAATGAATGCACAAGCCCAGCAGACATAATATAATGGAACACAATGAATGACTTCAAGATGTCTATGGAGAAGCAGGAAATATTAGAAATCTATAAGCGGGTGACCTTTCTGTTGCACTGCAATGTAGTTAGCACAGAACCAGCTATTAATCCTTTCACTTGTGAAATGCTGCCTGTCGCAAAAAATAATATGTTGCGGACCTTTCAGGAATAATTCTCCGGGCGTAGCCTCCAGTCAGGCAATTAAAGAGGGAAGAAAATACAAATACAGTGCAAATTACCCAATGCGTCCGTATAGGAGGATGCATCCGAATGATTAAAGAATTATAACGTCATTCACAAAATATCTAGCCTATGGTGATGACACCTTATACCAGTCTACTGACCAACGTACAGCATAAGTATACAGACCAGCAGCCCAACACCAGTATACTGACCAACGTACAGCACAAGTATACAGACCAGCAGCCCAACACCAGTACACTGACCAATGTACAGCACAAGTATACAGGCCAGCAGCCCAACACCAGTATACTGACCAACGTACAGCACAAGTATACAGACCAGCAGCCCAACACCAGTATACTGACCAACGTACAGCACAAGTATACAGACCAGCAGCCCAACACCAGTACACTGACCAACCTACAGCACAAGGATACAGACCAGCAGCCCAACAGCAGTATACTGACCAATGTACAGCACAAGTATACAGACCAGCAGCCCAACACCAGTACACTGACCAATGTACAGCACAAGTATACAGGCCAGCAGCCCAACACCAGTATACTGACCAACGTACAGCACAAGGATACAGACCAGCAACCCAACAGCAGTATACTGACCAATGTACAGCACAAGTATACAGACCAGCAGCCCAACACCAGTATACTGACCAACGTACAGCACAACACCAGTATACTGACCAACGTACAGCATAAGTATACAGACCAGCAGCCCAACACCAGTATACTGACCAACGTACAGCCCAACACCAGTATACTGACAAATGTACAGCATAAGTATACAGACCAGCAGCCTAAGACCAGTATACTGACCAACCTACAGCACAAGTATACAAACCATTAGTCTAAGAACATATACTAACCAAAGTACAGCAGAAGCATACACACCAGCAGACCAAGACCAGTATACTGACCCAAAGCGCAACTGAAGTATGCTGTGCAATCGCCTAAAACCTGTACAGTGTTAATCCAGAGCAAATTACTATTACGGTAAAAGAATAAATACTTGATTCTCAGCCGGTACATCAGAATGAGTTACAGTTAAGCTAGATGTAGGCCATGCTGGAACTTGTAGTTCTTTCTTTTCACACTGCAAGTTTAAGTAACACCCTGATTTCTGCAAGTCATTCCATTAGTCACGACCAACTTCCTGTAAATACTGCGAGTGGGTTTCACAAGTCTTCATTTGTGTTAAAAGACAAGCTGGGTCACATTGCGGCGGTCATGTATCCATAAACCACAGGCTTAGTTTTCAACGTTAGCTACAAGAATTGTATTTGTCAATGAGGATGACGATTATACTGTCTGCAGCTAAGGTTACGCTGAAAAACCCTATTGACTTCCATGATGTCACGTGTAGTTCTCACCCGCAACATGAGAACACAGCCTTACAGATTGTCGGATATCCATATTCATATAAACCTGCCTATATACAGGCTGCCAATACAGTTTAAAGCATAACAAGCAAAGTACCTTTTCATCAGCACTTCCATTATCCATGCTGTCATCCCCTGCTAGAAGCCTTTTTCTCTTTCTCTCCAGCGGAGTCATGTGCTTTGTCTTGAATTGCCGTTTTCCAGAGGGCTTCTCGTACTCTGTGTAATCCTCAGGCAATGACGCGACTTGGAGACTCCCCTCTTCATCTGTACATGGCACATAAGCCTTGCGGCCCTCTCTAATCTTCTGCTGCTTGGCTGCTAACCTAGGGGCTGGGGAAAGGTTTGTCTGACTCTGCCGTTTGCTACTTGGGCAGCCAAGTGTAAAGCCTTTCGTGTGCGTAGACACAGGGATGTCTGAAGATAGGAAAAGCGAGAAAAAGGAAGGGCGGGGGAGAGAATTGAAGACGTTAAATGCCGCACAGCTGGAGCACAGAAATGAATATGGATTCTTACAGAAGGAGTCTGCTTAACCCTGCAATTCCCACCGCATTAATAATTAAACAGCAATCCCGTCCCTTCTAAAGGCATAAATAAATATCAGAATACCCTGCCCTCCGTGCAGACAGCTCCGTACCTCCATTAAGATCCTCCAAGTCACTGGAGCTTTTGATTTCAGATTTAGATTTGAATGGCTTTTCCTCCACGCTTCTGTGCTTGTTTTCGCCGTCTGTGATCTCCCGACAATCGGGAGCCTCCTTTCTGCCGAGCTGTCCCAGCTCCCTTAAGTGCTGCAAGTGCCTTTGTTTTTTGGGGTGCAGTCCAGTGAGTTCAATACACACTTTCAGGTTGGTCACCTCATTGCAGTGGGACTCTTCAAGGGATTTTTTAGAAAGTTCTGGCACTTCCCTCTCTGGCCAGTCATCTAAAAAAAAAAAAAAGGAAAAAAAAAATATTTTTTTAGTGTTAACAACACAGTGACTATTTTGGGAAGGCTATGTTGGTCCCAAAACAGGCATGCATCATATGTGTTTGAGTATTCATTTTCTGGGGTCCATTAACAAAAAAATAAAAAGGAGCCATAACGTTCTATTATAGATCATGGTAAGAAGATGGAGAAGTAGTATCCCCATGTCCGTTAAGTAACACATATAGGTTACAAAATATCACTGCCGCCACTTCTGCATTTGCACATGAAGATTATTACTAGAATAACTTCTAACTACTCACC